>NW_010322269.1:11518-38851 GCF_000700745.2 Antrostomus carolinensis
ATTTCTCTGCACACCAGTATCCTGCCTATGAAATGGAAAAAATAGCATTTCCTGACTTTGTTAACTTGTTGCGTGAGCAACTTCCATGCTTGGCAGAGAACAGAAATTTCATTTTAAATTTCTTTTGTTGCTGTCTGCTTAATTGGAGAGTGCAGGAGAAAAGGAAATATTCCTAAGACATCCCTGCATGTACAACTAGCATAACAAAAAAATGAATGGCCTCTAAATGCCATATATACTTAAGATTATATTTTTCCTGAAATATCCAATGAATGATAAAGAATGCCACAGTCAGAGTTCTTCCTTGGAAGACCCAATGACTGATCAATTAATTATGCCTATAGAAATAGGTCAGGTAAATGTCATCTCTTGTATCCTTTCTCCGAGGCAGCTCTGGGTTGGTGTTACAAAAAATTTTGTGCTTCATTAATATATAGCTGCTTTTGTCAGGCTATACGTGCCTAGCTAATATATGAGCTAATATATAGCCACCTTTGTCTTAGTTCACATTATTATAGCATTGCACTTGCACAGCTATTTGAAGTCGATGATGTGTGTCCAGGAGAGCTGGAACATAAACTGAAAATTTCATATCTACCTACAATTAGCTTTGTAAACGTAGGCTAAATGACCTACTCATCAGTCTCTCAATTCCTACTCCCAAGAACTCCAACTGTATCCTTCATAAGTATGCACCAGCCTGTGTTGCCACACTGATAATTTCTCTGCACACCAATATCCTGCCTATGAAATGGAAAAAATACCATTTCCTGACCTTGTTAACTTGTTGCGTGAGCAACTTCCATGTTTGGCAGAGAACAGAAATTTCATTTTAAATTTAATTTCTGAGGTTTCGAAATCGTTATTCTTCTAAAAGAGAACAAAGTTTTAAAATATTGATTAAAAAAAAGTCTGGGGAAAATGTCTATTTAAAAGATTTGGATTTGATAAACATTGAAAAGTTAGATTTTTTTTTCACAAAATTAACCACTTACTTTAGAAAATGAAATGGAAGAAAAAATAAAATTTGCACATTTCATGTTGAAATATTGACACTGCCAGACATTCCACTTTTTAAAGTAAAACAAAAAGGAGAACAATAGCAACATAATCCCATAAAGCATATTATTTTGATAAATAATTTTTTTCTAATTCTTTTTTTCCAACCAACTTTAATAAATGAATAGGGACATAGTCCAAAATTTATCAAACCTTAATTCCACTTCTACATATTGTACCTCTTACCTGTTGTCATAGGAACTTAAGTGCATGAGCAGCCTCTTATGTTACTGAATCCAGTTCCTTTACGTCTTAGCCACACTGTTGTGTAACTCAATGATGGGTAAAATAAATTACCAATCTGAAATTTCTCAGCTATTAAGAGTGGGAGAAGGCTATATGAACACAAGATTGTTAATCCACATCTTTAGGGGCAGGACTGACGTCTAAACAAATTCAGAACTGAATGCACTGTAATGAATAATACTTGGAAAGATAAATTATCCACCTCTAGAAGATGAAGTAAAAGGATATTTTAAAAAAAATTTGAAATCCTTTTTTTCTCATGGTATGTGTGAGTAGCTGCATTTGTGTATAAGCAAGTACTGAAATGTTTTTAATATCCTGCAGAATTTGGTCTATGATTAATAAGCTGAATCAGATGAAAAACACTTTCAGCAGTTTCTGGTACTTGGACATAATAAAATAGTGCTATTATAAGGGCACTACGTTAATAGTACCTAATACTAGACTTGTGAACCTAAAATTCATTCATGAGTTTGGTTGAAGTAAGAAATAAATACTGGATTTTCACTAGCACTGGTAAGAACATGCTTTCTTAAAGTATGCAAACTTCACATTCAGTAAACTGTCAGTAATTGTTCAGAAATGAGGTTAAGAGGGAATAAAATATCCATTTTCTTTCCCTCTCAAAAAGAGATATTCTTACTAGAATGAAATACTAATGCTTCCATTTTGAATTTCTTCATCACCTAACTTGTAATTAACTTAAATATTAGATCAGATATAATTACATGACAGCAGAGAATGAGTATAATAAAACAGAAAGCTTTCCTAATCTTAGTCTTCCTGCTGCTCCAATGGTCATATTTAAAAAGAAAAAAAACCAAACCCAACAAAAAAAACCCCTAAAACCACCTAAAGAGTTCTTGGTTATATTTGTTCGACCTTAAGCTAATTAGAACATGTGATATCTTCATGCCAAAATCATAAACCTGTCTTGAAAATCTTTACTAATTACTTACATACACAGAAAAAATAGCCTGAAGGCAAAGGAAGGTCAATTCTAATTGAACAGCTCCATGAGGAGAGTCATGAGGATATGGTTGATGCTTGGAGATACAGTTCTAAGATTTGGATTTTAAAAAGAGAGGAAAGAAAAACATGGTGCTTCATTCCAGAACAATGTCTAGTAGAAGCCATTATTTTGTGTAGATTCTTTGGTCAGAAAGAAAGTCAGAAATTTTCTTTGGAGATTTCTGTGACAGCAGGGAGAAACCAGAGATGCTCTCTGGCATCGCCTGTACTAAGTTGCCTCCAATATGAAAAATTATTTCAATACAAGAGAAAAAAGTGTTATCATCGTATTCACTTTACTTGCATCACTGACAAACCATAATCTTCCCCATTTAAAAGCTACTGACTCTGCCAGTCCTTGGTACTAATATTGAGAAACTCATCAAAACCAGTAATAGTATTTCTTCTAATTATCTATTTAAATATAATTAAGATCAGATTATACATAATAGGTCCTGTGCTAATATAATATTTTTACTTTAAATAATCCTTTTTTCCCCCAGAATTGTGCACTACATTCTCGTTGAATACTCTATAGGAAGGCTGGAATTACCTCATCTGAGATGTCTCAGGATCACATCTGTCATATTTAAGGATGCACCACACTGGTGGTCCATAATCAACTTGTTTCCAGCTGATTCACTGATTACTTTCACCCTTGCTGTTATTTCCAGTTTATAAACACACAGCTGAAATCGGCTTTTTGTGTAAGCCTAAATGCGTAACCTCGCACTTTGCTCTGTTGCAGCTCATCCCATTCCCACTGTTCAGCTTTCAATGTCATTGCATTCTCCTTGCATAATATTCTAACAGTTGCCTGGTGCCAAGACTGAGTGTTAAAATGACACTAATGTTGTTGCTATGAAGATTATTTTTTATCAATGAGTGTTGCAAATCACATAATCAAACCTTAAGAACTGATTTTCAATTCCTTGACTATGCACAGTAATGGAGGGTCTATGAGCAGGAGTTTTACAGAATTCCTGCCAGAAAAGCAGGATTCAGGATTCTTTTTTTCTTTGAAATGGGAAGTTTAGGGACACCAGAATGAACTTACGGAGAATGCTGTTTTCCACAGAAATTTCCAAAATATATTTATGTGTGAAGCATGCATTCACAGATGCTTGTCCTGTTTTTTCTGGTACGCTCACAATAGTCTGCATATACATATTTCTGGATGTCTAGGATTTTGACATGTGGGTCTTTCAGCTGCATCTTTCATTTTTGTGTTTCTAGATATAAACCAGAACCACTTATATGTGGCTGAAGGTCATCTAATATTTTTGGATGGGAAATAAATGTTTGTTTTGTCTCTCCTATTTTAATCCAAACATCATTTCCATAAAACTGGTACTCCTACAATTACAGTTACAGAGACAGAAGGAGAATCATCATCCCTTTTCCAAGAAATGCTTATAAGTAGAGGTTAATTCCTGCATACTGACATTGGTAGAAGCATTGGACTCAATAATGTTCTACTTTTCTACCTGTAAGTATAGAGCCTTTAAGAAAATTGCCTATAGTGAGAAGATGCCAATCTGTTTTATCAGCTGGAAATGACAATATTTAAGGCTGGGTCCATCTTAAATCCTGAATCTTCTTCAGGTAATAATAACAAAGAAAAGCAACTTTGACTTCGCATAACAACCTACAGTTGAATAATGTGGTTCTCGGGGTGAATATGATATGAGACTGGGAATATATCAACAGCAGTACTTGGGTTCTGACACCTATTTATTTAAGGCAATTTTCTAGTTATAAGGATGAACTGTAGCAAGGAGATCAGAAATGGCAATGAAACAGCTGCTGTCTGGAAACTGAAATGGATGCAAGAAAATTGTCAATGATACATATGAAACAGAACAAGTTTGCATGACAGGCACAAATATCATTTAATCTGCCTGTGCAGTCAGCAGCATTTTCTTAATCTCCTAGTGTGCAGAGTGATTCCTATCAGAAAACATCAAACTTTTTCCCAAATAATAGTCAATTAAGCAGTTTAACACATCTAGGAAGATCATATTTTCTCATGTTGAAGGGTAAAAATAAAGGATGGAGGGTTTTCCCACTATGAATAAATCTGGAATAGTGACAAATTAATGATGGAATTCTATTCTATGGTCAGCTTTTCTGTTGGTTTCTCAAGGAGGATGATAGGTGAGATGATGGGTACCACCTTGAGGTTGTGGGCAGAATTAATTTAATTGTCTAGAATTGTTCTTACAGCCTCTGGAGGAAACAAGACATTTTCACAGTACAGTTAATCTCATCCTAAAACAGGTTTAATTTCACATATTTCCTTTTATGGACTACAAAAGGTAGCTGGAGTGATAAACTCAGATATAAACATCAGAGTTGCTGCAGGCTAAGATTAGTGAGCTGAAATACACCCATGAAGACTAACTTACTCTCAAACTCCTAGAAAAGCCCTATTTAAAACAAAACCAAATTCAAATCAGTGTTTATTTCCACTCCAAATTTATAGTTATGGTATAAACCAAGGATATCCATATCCTTTCAGTATCCTTGAAACATTTAAAAAATAGATATGCGAGTATAATTAATATACTCACCATCAGTGAACTAGTGATTTCAAATTCATTTTTCAATTTTCAGTAGTTTTCTCATCCTTACCACCCCTATGACATTTCTAGTTATTTTCAAATACCATTGCTTCTATCTTTAAATATCAAAAAAACCTGGAAACATAAATCTTGACAGGATCTCAAGAGAACATGTTTTAATCTGTCTCGTGGATATGAGACAAGATGGGCATACGTTAACCATTTCTGTCAGATGTTTTTCTGAAAACATTTTTAAAAAAAATTTCCAGTGGGGTAGATTTTACAGCTTCCTTGGATAACCTGTTCCAGTGCTTTACTTCCTTGTAACTGGGATGTGTTTCTTACTATGTTTTTGCAAGTTGAACTAATTTCTTTTTCCCTTATCCCCTGTGAACGTAGAAAGCAATTAATCATCACCTTTTTTTGTAACACCATTTTGCATATTGAAGATAACCATTCTGTCTCAGTCTCTGTCTTCCCTTCTGCAGACAAAAAGAATCAAATTTTTTCAATCTTTCTCTGTAAGTCATGTCTTATAAACTTTTTTTCTCCTACTGTTTCTCCTTCAACCTTTTGGGGCTACATATATCTTCTACTATAGTGCCTAAAATTAAACAGTAGCTCACTGGAACGGTGGAAGGTGAAATTTAATTATTATTTCCCATATCTTACCTCTTACATGGTCTTAATGAATCACAGAATGAGATTCACAGTTTTGAATCATCATCTCTCTGTTGACTTTCATTCTTCTCATAATGTACTATCATTCCCAGGTCTCTCTTGACATATTGCTGCCTCATGAGCTGTTCCTCTTTTTGTAGTTACACATATGATTTCTTCTTCTGGGGCGTACCTTTTACTTCTCATTGTTGAATTTCATCTTGTTGGATTTCATCTTATTTCCCTGGTTTCTCAAGATCATTTCAAATTTTGATACTGCCTTGTAGGCTGCTTGTGACCTCCTTCCTAACTCTGCTTGAATTCATCAGTGCTTCACATCTTAGAAAAGAAACCAATAATATTACTGAGCTAATCAGTGTGTGAAATTGAAAGTTTAAAGCAATGACAGAGAGTGAAAAACATTGCTAAAATTAGTCAGGAATAAATACTTTGTGGGTAGTTGTCAACTAGGAGATCAACACTTATATGATGCTTCTCCAGTTGTGTTCTGTCTCAAAATATGCAGTATCTATTTAAGAAAATGATGATGTTGCAAACGAAGCATAATTTTAAACAGTTTCTACTTCCTTAATCTTATGTGTGTGTGCTGAAAACCTGTATTAGCCTTCTATGCTCCACGTGATGAGTCTGTCTCAGATGGGTGATTATCCAGGGTTGGGAAACCACATGGGATGTCAAGTGAATTGACTGATGTGTGTAGGTCTCACACTAAAGGAAATAAGAGTAGCATACTGTCTAAGGTAAAGCCATGCAAGCCAGAAAACTATGAAGGTTAACTATTTTAGCAGGGTAACTAATATCTGAGAAATGGATAACATCATTCATAAGCACATAGACAACATACCAGTGTCTGTAACCCATCAAATAATTAGAGAAGATCTACACAAGACACTTGCTATACTGTATCAAGGATTATACACAGACTGCAAATTTTCCTAGCCACAGAATTTTAAGATGTCAACTTGAACTATAATGCAGCTAGGAACAAAGTTTCCATATAAGTTTAAGATAAAGGAGATAATAAAAAAGAAAAAGCAACTTAAGGGGATAAAAAAATGTATTAATTATGTGTAAATTAGTAGATTGCATCTTTACATTTGGATATTGTATTCTGGATTGGCAACAGTGGGTCAAGGATTCTGAATCTCCTGAGAACCAGTAGTCAGAAAGCTAATGTGAGAGAGCAGTTACCAACAAAAACAAAATGCAGACTCTAGAAGGAGCATCTAAAATTAAAATAAATAAATAAATAAATAAAAAATCAATAAATCTATTTTCTATTCCTTTACCTGAGTCATTAAAGAAAATACTGAAATACTGAACTGATCAGGAACCACAGTTTAGGTATAGGATACTACCTGAAATATCTTCATAGCTTGGCAACGAATTGTTAACTGTGACACGAGGATATTTTCATTCAGCTCATAATGATTTGTCTCATCCTTTCATACCAATACTTAAGTAGTTCCTCTCTACCTGTTAGAACTAAATCTAGAATGGTTAGTTCTTCAATGACTTGTTTCACCTTCTAAAGAAAAGGTTGGTCTCAATACATTTTTATTACATATTTCTATATTCTGCCATATTGTTTTTCAAAAAAATCCTAGTTAATTCAGGTTCTTCATTGACACTATCTATGCATTTTTCTAATGGTTTAAAACTGTAGAATTTTTCCTTCTTATTAGGCAGTCTGCAGCACATCCTATACCTCTATTTTTCTGCTTTTACATTTATTGAGAAATATTCAGTATCTTTTATCTTCTACTATCACTTCTTCATGAATGAGAGCAAATATAAAATCTTAGCATACAGAAAAGAACATATCTTAAGTTTTCCTCAGATATTAATTCCTTTTACATAAGCATTCTAGTTCTATGACTTACTCTAATATGTCTCTTAAATGATAATACATAATTTTGATTATGATATTACAAGATTTTGAATTTTTCCAATTTAATCCTGCTTTCTGGCTATTCCTGCATAGATAGCTGAACTACTCATGAGGCCTTTCTAATTTTCCTACAGAAGTTTTCAGCTAGCTTCCACATTTTTAGTATCCTCTTTGAATGTGTGAAGCAATTTTTACCAGTTTGCTTAATGGTGATGTTCTTAGGTGTTCTTCCCCTGCTTTGTCAGATGGACACTCAATGTTCTTTGTGGACCTTCTTTAATGAACACTACCAAGGAAGCTCAGTGCTAGAAACTTATCTGTTATGTAATGACATCCATAAGAATATCTTCAATAAGTAACTCTAAAAGGTTATTATCTGACTGTATATCTCTATACCATTGCATTAATTTGTGAGAAAAGACAAAAGTAGACAAATAGACAAAAGCACCTATTGTTATTCTGATGTCTTCACCTTTGCTCTTAGAATTTCATAGTTCTTTCTAATTGGCTTAGGGTCACTGATACTAGTATAGATAAGCAGCTTAGAGTAGCACTGATGTTTTCAGGGTCTTTGCAAGATCTTGAAGGTCACCAAATTCAGATTCTTGGGCATGTAACAGCAGATTCTATTTGCAATTAAAATAGTGAGAATAACAAGAAGATTAATTGCTTTCTGTGCCACTACTACAGATTCATATCAATGTGATTGAGCTCATAATCTGGCCCATTGACAGGTGAGTTCATTTATGAGGAGTGGTTTCATTGTTACTGTTCTTGCCACTGTACTTAAAAAAAAAAAAAATAAATTATGTCCTTGATTTATTATTCTCACATTGCAAATTCATTTAAAATATGCATAAAAGTTAATATAATTGCTGCTAAAATAAATGTTTACTGAATTTCCTTTCATCCCAGATAAAAAGATTGCTTCTATATCCTTCATTTTCCTGTCAATACACAATAAATGGAAGCGAGTGTTCTCACAGATGTCAGTGCTGATACTTGGTAAGTATGGATGAGTGTCTCGTAGTAGAGTAAGTGAACTTGGGCAAATTGCTCCTGCAGCTAAACTGCTTCTGGTACTGGATCAATTTCAGTTACCAATATTCTGTACCATGAAGACATGCTGTGGAGGAAAAACTCCACAGTTTATATGGGGCAAGGATTTTCAGCAAGCCTGCGTTGAATTTTTTCAGTATCAGCAGTACCATCACTCAAAGTCCAGGGAAAACTGAAATCTTAAAAAAGGACACTGCTTAAAATCAAAATTGCTGTCCCAGAGTGAAGTGTTCTCAGATGAAGTGTTCTATTTGTGCCCATAGGTTCTTCGCTGTGCACTTAGGTTGCTGCTTAATAATTAAAACAGCCAAACAGCTGTAGACTGTGTGCTCTTCACGGACTAAGTGCAGGAGTTCCAGTATAAATCTGGTAGATACAGTTATATTAACTTTAATTGGGTCATCACTGGACAAGTTATCTCACTTTCTCATCTAGGTTTCAGCAAAACACATGCATGTGTTTTTGTTCTCACAGGGCGTTATTGCATTATATCAAGCACAAAAGAAAGTTACTCCCAGAGGCTGTAGAATCATCTGTCTCTACTACCTTTGAGGGAAAACCCTTAACAGCACTTCTCATTGCTTTAATTGAAATTTGTGAAATTAACACACATATGTCAGGAAAACAAAAGATTGTTGTGTTTTATACTCCTGTTGTGCCTAGAATAACCACAATTATACAATCTATTGGTAAATGAATGCTTCTTTCATTTAGTACTGAAAGAGGGTATGGTGTTAAAATCAAATGCAAAAGCAGTGTTATTCATAAGGGTTTTTAAAAACTCAAACACATTCCCCTATCCCCTGCAAAAGCACACTGCCAGCAAATGCACTTTATAAGCAAAGTACATCAGAGGTGAGCTATTATGTATAAAACCAAATTTCCAACAAACTATAAAAGACATTAGCAGGCAGTAGTATCAGGTCTCAATCATTTGCATAAACTTGAATCTTGGCCAGCAGATGATAAAATCTAACTCCAAGGTCACAAACCTTTCCAATGTGCCCAAGGGGAAATATGAAGCTTCAAGTCTTTCATAAATGAAATAGTAAATCTCTTTAGAACAGCCATTCTGAGGAGGAATTGCATTCTTTTGGCCTTTTGTGCTTAGGAAGTTCATGTTTTGATTTCCTGTTTTCCTGGTTTAGCAACACATTCCTCTATTCACTCCATTGGGCAAGTTTACAAATAAAACTAAATAAATGTTGCACCTTTTATTTTATCCCTGTTGCAAAATTACTTTATCCTGCATATTCTAATTTTCTGTTCAAGTCTTTAAGAATTATTTTATCAAGATTCAAATTTTAAGACAGTACATGAGAAGACAGAACCCTTAGCCCTATAAATGACTGCCAGAAACTGTAGATATGTGCAATCAATTGCAATAATACCATGTAGAGTGGTAAGCTCTACATGAAAAAACTCACTTGTGTTTGTCATTGTTCTATAGGATCTTAATGCTATAAGGGGCTCCTAGGTTTTATTGCAATTACAATATTTACAGCATATTTTTTGGAAAATATTTGTAAAATATACTTCTTTAAAAAATATTCTTTTTTAGATCTGTATAGTCTCTCTTGCCTACCTCCAGTCAATTTCTTAAAATCCTAACTCCTAACTGAATACTTGGATAACAATTTACTAGGAGCATAGATAATTAATTGTATCTGATCCTCTATACTGTTGATATGCTGTCTTAAATGGCAAACATAGATATTTTGTGACATTTGAGGTTTCTTAGCATACGCCTTACAGCTGCTGCTCCAGAAAGATGAGGTCTTCCATAGATCCCTGTAACATTTTCAAAGCCTGTGAAGATGTCTTGGAGACCACAAGGAGTCTCAGTTTGCACAGGACACTTTGGTGGGTGGTTGATTTCAAGTTCTTAGTTAAAAAAGTCAAGAAATTTGAGAGAAATACTAAATTTTTTTCTAAATCTAGATTATTTAACCAGTTACATTTCTTTCCAGTTTCCACTGATCATACTAAGAGATCTTCTTCAGCTCTAATCAGATCCAAAGCACTTAAATCACATTTAGAAAACTACAGAGAGATACTTAAATGTGACTGGCTTAATCTGAGTCTCATTCTAAATGTCAAATGCTGAGTTCAGTAAGGTTTTTGATACTTTCTTCCACTAGTCTCAAAAGTAAGCTAATAAAATTTGGTCCACCTAAAACCAGAGTATTTCAGTTTGTGACCAGAAACAATTACATAGTTCAGTATTAATTGTGATGGTCACACGTGATTAAACATGGAACTTGTGACATGTCTATTACTAAAGTGGTTTTAGGAACAGTCTAGGAACAGAATTGCTAGAAATGCTGTAGAAGTAGTGGTATTCCAGCTGTCACCGTCTTATAACAGGACGAGGTTTTCTAGGGAGGGATAACAACTTTCTTTAGACCTAAATATCTTCAATGGTTAGAAAAATGGAAGCCCTAGGAAGACTTGTTTTTATATTTCTAGATGAAAAACATTGTGATAATATTGAGTAGGATGGTATGGTTTGGGATTTTATTGTTTGCTTTGTTTTTGTTAACAAAGTTGTGACTAGACAACTAATTGTGCTGCCTTCAAGGTCCATTTTTTTCAAGATTTGTATCATAAATTTAGAGATCTGAGTGCCTAAGAAAGATGTTTTTGTTTGTTTTATCATCAGACTATGTTTTTCTAGATCACTTGAAGTAATTTAACAACACATACTTTAAGAACCTTATTTCTGCTTAGGCATCACTGAAAGCATGTAAATATTAGTTTGGAACTTGCCTTTAGCTCATTATATTTTTTAATGCAAATTTGCAATAGAGAAGGTTTTGTTTTTTCTTAATTAGGTTTATAGAACTTCAGTCTGATTCAAACCTGTCCTAAAATAAATGACATAGCACCAAAGTGATTTAAATCAATGGTTCAGTTTGCTGCATAAATGCTGTACTTGGACGCACTACCCACAGAAATTCTACCCTAAGAAGGAGCAGCTCACAGAGACGAAGAAATGGAAAAGCTGAGCTAGAGAAGCTTTAATGTATTCCTATTTATAAGTTCTATTACATTATTATGGAGTCAGCTTTTGCACAGTTTGTGCAGTGTGATCCACTGTAGTTTCATAAACTGCAAAGACAGGATCTGACTTCAGGCCCACATCCTCAGAGCCTTACCCTTTCTCTGCAGCACAACTAAAGAAACTTCAGCTTTCTTCACCCCCAAACTCAACTCTTTCAGTAGAGCAGTAGATTTTCATTTCCTTTGTGTCCTTCTCTCTTTATACAAAACTGCTCTTATCCTCACCTACAGCTGTCTGCGCAACAGCTAAATGAGGTGACAGTTATTAATACATCCCAGCATCTTCACTCCCTCATAGCAGCAGACTGTCTGCCTCTTCTCCCTTTCTTGCAACCGTCTTGCTCATAAATCTTCTGATACCAAAAAAGCTGGTTGAAAGAAACTCTCCAAGACTCGTTTTGAAGTTTTAGAAAGCAGGCATTCTTTATTACAGCACTGGATGCACAGTGGATTACTTCACCTGTTGTGCATACTGACTTGTCCCTCTGCAAAAGCTTTATACTATCAAAACATGCATATTCATTTCTTTTCCTAGAAATTATTAACATACTCCTCACTTTTCCAAGTAATCATTAATACATCTAAATGTCCTTTTTTGCATGCATACTGGTCATCTTTGGGGGTCGTCTGATGATGACAGAAACTTTTGTCATTGTGCCCTTTAGTTGAATTTTTCTTCTGCATCTGCTTAGTTCATCTCTTGGCCTGTTTATAACACTTCTGTCTCCACAAAAATGGTTTATTCTAGCGAGACTATCTTATCAAAGATTCGACGCCTCAAGTCTCGTGTTATCTGTTTTAGACTATAAACTTGACTAGGCCTAGCTGGTATGTAACTAACTTTTAATGTCACACTGTTTTAAGAAGGAGGGGATGTTAAGAAAGACATGGACCAGTTAGAACAAGTCCAGAGAAGGGCCACCAGGATGATCCGAGGGCTGGAGCACCTCTCCTATGAGGACAGGCTGAGAGAGTTGGGGCTGTTCAGCCTGGAGAAGAGAAGACTCCTGGGAGATCTTATAGCGGCCTCCCAGTACCTGAAGGGGGCCTACAAGAAAGCTGGGGAAGGACTTTTCCTAAGGGCAATTAATGACAAAACAAGGGGAAATGGGTTTAAGCTGAAAGAGGGAAGGTTTAGATTAGATATTAGGAAGAAGTTTTTCACTGTGAGGGTGGTGAGACACTGGAACAGGATGCCCAAGGAAGTTGTGGATGCCCCCTCCCTGGAAGTGTTTAAGTTCAGGCTGGATGAGGCTTTGAGCAACCTGATCTAGTGGAACGTGTCCCTGCTGATGGCAGGGGGGTTGGAACTAGATGATCTTTAAGGTCCCTCCCAATCCTAACCATTCTATGATTCTTTCAATATCAATTCCTATTATTCTCTTCTATCAACAGCAATACTTTCCTTCCTGCCTTTAAATGTAAGCAAGGCTGTACAACCACATGATCCAACTATGCCTGCTTCTACCAAGAGAAGCCAAGCTTCTGCCATGGGGAAGATGAAGAGAAAGGGAACAAGGGATAGGACAAATGACAGCCAGGCAGGAGTGACAGCAGCAGTTACTGTAGCAGAAGCTATCATCTCCTATTCTCACACCAGCAGCAGCATCAGTCTGGCCATTTCTGTCCAGCTGAAACAGATACAGGAGACAGAAAAAATCTATTTGGGCAGAGATTGTTGCTGCAATAGTCACTATCCTATGCCTATGAGGGAAAATGTATTGGGCTCTACAGAAATATTTTGTAGGCCAAGTCAACCTACAGAGTGCTATCCATTGCACTTATTTTCAGTATTACTTGCCTCAGAGAGCAGTAGGAGTTTCTTGTCCTCGTTTCTTGTCTTGATTAATATCCAAAGAAAACAGATTTATATAGACAGATATAGTAGTGTTGTGGCCTGAGTTGGTGACAACCATTCCCTGACCTCACAGTAAGATACTTCAAAACTAATATCTGGGCATTGCATGAAGGCTGACAAGAACACTAGAACTGACTGGTGCTTGGTAAAGAAGAGGTCAGTTAGTGAATACTTTTGGAAAGGAAGAAAAAAAAGTATTTTTTTTTTCCCTTAGGAAGGCATTTTCTGTTATCAGAGATTACAGGTTCTCGTCATACTTAGACAGGTTATGTTAAGTCTCGATGTTAAAGAATGGGACACAGTCATAGAAATGTGTTGTGCTCTCAGTCCTGAATTCTTCCTAGTGTCCACCAAAGGAATTCAGACTACATAGCTATTTATTTTTCACTAACTCTTTTTACTGACTGGAAATATTAAGTTGCTGGCTAATGTCTGTAGCAGAACTGGTCAAGAGTTGAGTGTGTCCTGACTCTCAGCTGAAGCTGCCACAATCTCTTCATTTTGTTAAGTGTTGAAATGATCCAGGACTGCTTGCTCTGATGCACACTGTCCAGTTGACATCATGAATTATCACTGTGCATAGAAGGAAGAGATTGGTATTGATCAAAGATGGCTTTTGTGCCTTAAGTTGTAAAATCTGATTTATCACCTTGGCCTTGACAATATCTTACTTAAAATCCCTTGCAAGTTTGGCATTTAATATCCTTTAAATGAAAGAGCATTTAACCTGAAGAAGATGCATTGAACCATGAATCTACAATACAGCCCAATCTGTAAATTGCAAGATGTCAGCTTGCTACGTGATTCCTTACCAGTGCCTGGAGAAATCAGTCATAAACAGGTCCCACATGTAAATATTTCTGCCTCATTTTTTCTATTTGGGAAATTAACTACATAGGAGCTCATATGGCATGTTAAAGAACTAATTAGCTACCCATCCATATTAATTTTTGAAAGACTGATTTTGGAATAACCCAGCTTTTGCGTGAGAAGTCATGGGCACATTCAACTTCCTATTCTTCTCATTATCCCATAATTCTGAGACATCAGGCAGAAAAGATCCTCCTTTTTGAGAAGGGTGTTCAATTCATAAGTGTTCATGCCAAGACTGTACAGGATTTTGTGATAAATTTATTCTAGTGTCTTGTCTGAGGCTCATATTTCTCTGAGGCCTTTCAAAAAATCAGAAACATTGATCTTGGAGTAATGTGATTCCAAATTCACAGTAGCCAAAATAATTGTTCTCTGTATTAGTGATATCACTAGGATTATTCCCCAAACCAGATTTCTACCTACATTTACAGAAAAAAAGACCCTTACTTATAGACAGTGAAAAGGTGAATTCCACTGAGGGCAATCCCTAACCTGAGTTTTATATGCCTGTGTATTTCATGGCTCCTACAATATCTCTGTTTCTATTTTGGTGGTATAGACCTTTCTTTTTAAAGTAAGCTTGAACCAACCAAAATAAACTGCAAAGTAGAGCAATTAATTTAATTGAGATCCTTTCCCCAAGTAATAATGAAATAAATTGTGATTTGCTTAGCACTTTAGGCAAGGAGTTAATTTCTTTGTCTCTCTAGCTGTGCCCAAGCATAACAGCAGTTACCCACAAAGGGCAGCAATTGTCTTTATTGCAGTCATTATATCCACCCTGTGCTCTTTTAGAGAGTACAAGTCTAGCTGAACCTTCTTGGCATTTAACATGCAGTTTTTCTACTGCAGTCAGCCATACTGTTAGGAGTACTGCAGATGATATTTGTAGCTGAGGGATGTTTATTTTTTAAGTAAAAGACAAATGTGGATGTTTGTCCCACAGTCTTCACTCCTGGATTTGTAACTAGATAGCTCTGACCTGACGTGCCCCCAGTAACTGTCTGAGAAACTTTTCCAGGCCTGAGTGCATGAAAAGACACTAGTTGTCCTGAGCTAACTTATCTGGCACCCACACACACTCTGGCCATAGCCCAGAAGCAAGGTTCAACCTGTGCCCTCAGCCCTTGCCTGAGCCACGTTGCATGTACCCCTGTGCCTGGCCCTTGACATGTTGACTGGATCAATTGCAGACCTGACTCATTGCTTCAAGTTTGTCCTGTGCTCACTGGGCTGGCCCAGATGTGTTGTTGTCACCAGTCCTGCTCTGCTCAGGTACGGCAGGATTGTGCCATCAAAACGAGAATACCCGTGTGGTGGGCACCCATGGCTCCTGGCTCATCTTCCTCTTAGAGCAGCCCTATTCTTACAGCTCCTGACACATGACATGATGGTATGCCTACCCTGACAAGACTTTTTGAATGACTGTATTCTTCAGTTGAAGACCCTTTAGTCGCCTAGGGTAAGATAAATCCTCTTGATTCAATATCTAGATGATTCTACATCAAATATGTTTCACTAGCCTGGATCTGGTAGAGGTTTCTTTTATCCAAACCCTTTCATTTAGCAAAAAACCCCCAATGAAATAAATAAACAATGACAAAAAAAACCCATTTCATGTTATTTAGTATGAATTAAAGCGATATATTGTTATTAGATGTGCCTTACTCAGATTCATAAAGACTAAAGCACAAACAACAAAAAAGTTGATTTCATGAGGAAATGAAAGCAGACAGATGTCTTAAGTGCCACAAATATAAACAAACTTGAATTGCCACTCTGAAGGTAAAGCACATTTGATGGATGATTCTGGCTAAGACATTATTTTTCCAGAGTTTTGACAGCCCTAGCAAAACAAGGCATAGTCCCATAGGGGACGGATCATCTGTAAAGCATATACAGTGCAAGCCACATAACTTCCACTAATGGAAACTGAGAGAATAAATTGTTTAGGTTATTGAGTTCAGGTGTTCCTTGTTGGAAGGTCTAGAAAAGAGCATTTATAATGAGCAAAGGTGAAAGGCATCTCAACTACTCTATTCTGGAAGGGGGGATGGAATATGAGAATGACCTATGAAGTCATGAATGGGATGGGGCGACTGTACGGGGAGTGCTGAATGATTGTTTCTCCATAGCTTGTAAAATGGGGGCATCCATTAAAAGGATCAGGTAACAGATTTGTAAAGTACTTTATAGCCACAACAGGTAAGGTGCTGTTTTTAAATTTTGCAGATTTTACTGGTGGGTTTCACTGAGGCAAGACCTCACTACATTTGCACTAGTTTTAATTCTTTTTTCTTAAGTCTGATATTGTTCACTCCAGACACAAATACTAGGTTAGGGAATCCTTAACTAGGGAAACCTTTGACCTATTCCGCAAAAGGCAGAGAATAATGCAAAAATTAAATATGGATGATAAATGAAAGGAGCTGAGAGAATCCTTAAGTAATTATTGCACCAGAATCAGGGAATTAACACACAGCTAAAGATAGCCAAATGAACATGTGGATGTTTGAATATTAAGTCACAGAGGGATTCAAATACTCACTAAAGACCACAAAGAATATCTTCAAGAGTGCCAGGTGGATAAAATCCTATTTTGCTACTTCAAATACAAGTTCATCTAATCTCCAGACTTTGCCCCATTATTATTCTCTACTGCCATTCAAGAAGCAGAAGACTTCAGAGTATAGACAGAGGAAATCTAAATTTTCAAAGCATGTTTATATTCTTCTCACAGGGAACAGTAGGTTCATGAAAATCATTGTCAAAAATAGCAGCGTTCAAACAAGGACTGGACGTTCATGTAGATAATGAGAATTAAATTATGTGTGATGGCTATAAGCCAACCATTGACACAAAATTTTAGCAAGGAATTTTTGTCATGGGCTTTCTTTTATCTCTCTTTGAAACACCAGAAACATGCTACTGGCTGAGAAAAAATATTTATCTGGCCCAGTATGACAATTCCTAAGTTCCTAACAGTCATAAAGATAACATTTTATGAGAATTTTATCGACCCAATGTGTGGCTTGTTTTTCAAGGTCTTCTCTTGCTTTTATTGTCCCTGACAATGTAGCTTTTTTTTTTTTTTAATAAAAGCCAAGTGAAAGATGAGAAATTCACACATCTGACATGCTCTTCACACTCTCTCAACTTGAGAAGAGTTTCAACTTGAGAAGAGATTCCATTTCTGAAGAATGTCAGTATAAGCGTCTTTAGGTGGAAGCTTTCAAATTAATAGAAAGAGAACAGGATATTTAAACCTAGGTCTTCTTTCCTCATACATTATCTATTTTTTGTCAGCTCCAAAGAGTTACTCTTTTCCTTTTCTTCCCTTATATCTCTCAGTGTGATACAGATTTATGCCCATTATGAGTGTTTAATCCTAATTCTCAAATTTTTAGGTTTACCTGTGTAACTTGTGTAAACTTAAATGACACTATCAGTGATCAAACACTCATTCTGCATATGGAGCTCACAGGGACAGAGTACAACTCCATCCCCTCTGTCCTTTCCATGCACTTGTCATAGACCCAGTTTCTAAGAATTGGCTTTATGTTAGTTATCTGTTTGGTCACTCTGGTCTGACCTCCTTTCATGAGGTTAAATGTGTTCTGTGGGGAATCATTAATTGTGCGTCAAACGTGCACAGCTTTCTTGCATCCTTAAACCTTTATTTCTTATTTCATATAATTAAATTCCTTGAAAACTGGCAAATTCAAAGAAAATTAGAAATATTTCAAAACAGGTAAGTCTTCTGTACTTTTACATATGCAAAGCACACCCTGGTGCTTTGCTGAGATAGGAGAGGGAAAGGAGGGTCTGCAGTTCACACAGAGACAACAAATAAGATAAGCAAGAAACAAGACAGTCTGAGAGGTTAACATCTATCTTTTTAAACCAGCAAAAGGTTTTGAATACTGGAAATGTTTAGGCTATCTCACGTATATGTTAGAACATCATAGGCTGAGTTTGACTTCTGATGTATCATTGGCTCCCAGCAGACAGATGAGCATGTAATTCTGCTCTGTGATAAGTAGATTGGGAGTCAACATAAGGTGATGCCAGCATAAACTTATAAGTCAGACTGAGGGCAGAGTCTACCATCTGTTATAAACCAGTGTTGTTCCATAGATAGCAGAACTGTCAGAAAGGTAATTGCTAAAAATTATCAATGAATAACTGCTGAGTTATATCCATTTCCGATTCAGCTGCTGTTTGCAGTGAAAGATTGTCATGGACTGAGAAACAAAATTCAGAGGGGAGTATAGATATATCTTCTTTGACATGCTGCACCTGCCCAGCCCTTATAATGACAAAGATTCACTCAAATTTAAAGATTGATTTTTAGGGAAATGCAAATAAGTAGTAAAATCCTTTTCCCTTAGCTTTCTAATCTCAATGATTTATTGCCAAAACCTCTTCCCTTTCACAAAGGGCTCTAAGTGTTTTCTTTCCAATATAGACTTGGAAAGATATGTTTAAAAGAAACCTAAAGCTTTCAAGAAACTTTCTCTTCTCTTTCAAGTAACAAAATAGAAAGCACAAACTACAGCACATAAAGGAAAGGAAGCAAATAAGTATAAAAAATAGTGTTATGCTACACAAGTGATTGTTTCCTGAAGACAGGGAAATATCTTTTGGAGACACAAATTTTTAGTTCTCTTCTGACAGTCAGTATTTTTTTTGTTTGGGACTGGAGGAATTCATGTCTATGTGTGAGATAAGGAAAATATGATCGCCTTTAATATGCATAAGTTCAGGTCCTGCAGAAGGTCCTTGAATCATGGGTATGAAGGATGCAGTTCGTATCTGACTACTTGTGCTTGTCTTGATCTAAATCTGAGCACATGCATGCTGTCATGTGCTTTTGGTATTGATCAGTAAACAACAGGAAACTGCATCATGCTGCCAAAAGGAAATGGGTGAATCATATTTACGAGTTATATTAAGTTCTAGGCTTTCCTTAGCTGGTAGAAACTCTGTTTTGCTCTGTAGTAGGTCTTCAGTCACAGACCTAATTTGGCACATATTAGCACAGACGGAATCTGTGTAATGCAAAATAGTGCTGCTGGGCATTTTCTGGATTTGTTTTTCTTTGTTTCATTGTGCTGGGCACGCATCTGCAGCAGTAACATTTTTCCTATGCTACTGTCTATTCTTGGCTTACAATTGTTTCTTATTAATTGTGATCATTTTGTTAGCAAGCACTTCTTCTGTTTATATTTCTATATGCAACTCTGTCCTAACTGTCTGTAATGTTATTCATTTCATTTCTTTGTCCTGATAGAAAAAAAATAATCTTATAAATAATCCAAGCTGTTCCTAAGGACCAAAGTAATTGTACTGTTGTGTCTTTGGATAACAGGTATATTTGACTGTGGATGTTAGCAACTGAACAGTGAGCTTTAGGGAACATAATACAAATGGTACTGAAAATCATAAAGTTTTTTTTTTTAATTACTATTTTCCTTTAAAAAACTCTTGGGCCTTTTTTGTGTTTATGTTTATTATGTTTTATATTAACTCATAAATAATTGAAAAAGAAACATATTTCCTTAAACCCTGTACTCCAATATCCTTTGCTGATGGCAGGTCTGTAAGGGTTGATTTTTCTCAGTGAACACATTGGCAAAACTTGTTCTGGAGTGTGGTACCTTCATATTTCATGCTGATACATCTTTAAAACAATAAATGCCACACAGCACCTGCTTTAGGAACACAGAAGTGAAACATAAAAATAATTAAAGTTTTAGCATATACAGTGAAAGCAACTTTACCTGTGCTTTTCAGATGTTCATGCTCATACTTGATATTTTTTCAAATTACTTAGCATTTTAGTGGTGGTGGTGATATTTCAAACAGACAGAATGATAAACTCAGTTGTGGTGTAAATGTGTGCAATTCAACTATTCAATTATGTAAAGTATGTAAACTATGTCTGGAAATGACATTGACTTCTTGTCCAAACTCAAACACAGAAAGGATGCATTTAGAGAGTGGAAGCAAGGATGAAATTAGGAAAGCTAAAGCCCAAATCCAAGTGAATCTGTCTAGGGATATCAAAGACAACAAGAAGAGCTTCTATAAGTGTCTAGGTGACAAGATTATGGAAAATGTGGGTCCATTGATGAAAGAGAGGGGGATATGGAAAAGGCTGAGGTACTGGATGCTGCCTTTGCTTCTGCCTTTACTAGCAAGACCTGCCTTTAGGAACACCGGGTCAAAGACATCAGAGGGAAGGGTTGGAGCAGGGAAGATGTACCCTTGGTGAAAGAGGATCAGGTTAAGGAATACTTAAGCAAACTGAACATACATAAGTCCATGGATCCTGATGGAGCCCATACACAACTGCTGAGTGAGCTGATTGATGTCATTGCAAAACCACTCTCAATAATATTTAATCAATAATGACAACTGGGAGAAGTGCTCAAAGACTAGAGAAAAGTAAATGTCTTCCATAAGTCCAGGAGGAAGGCCCAGAGAATTACAGGTGTCATCCTCTCCTTGACCCCTGGAAAGGTTATGGAGCAGCTAATCCTGTAAGCCATTTCCAGGCACAGTAGGGCTGACAAAAATCATCAGTAGTCAGCATGGCTTCACCAAGTAGCAATCACACTTGAGCAACTTGGTACCTTCTGTGATGACTGACTGGCCTGGTAGATGAAGGAGGAGTAGTGATATTGTCTACCTGGACTTCAGGAAGGTCTTTGACAATGTCTTCCATAAAATCCTCATGGAGAAGCTGTTGATGTCTAGTCTGAATGACCAGACAGTGAGGTGGATTGAAAATTGGCTGAATGGCCAGACCCAGAGGGTGGTGATCAGCCGTAAAAAGTCTAGTTGGAGACCAGTGACTAACTGTGTACCCCAGGACTGGGTCCTATGTACTGGGTCCAGCCCTAATATCTGAATGACGAGGAAGAGTGTACCCTCAGCAAGTTTGCTGATGACACCATACTGGGAGGAGTGGCTGATAAGCCAGAGGGTCATGCTGACATTCACAGGGACCTCAACAGTCTGGAGAAATGGGCCCACAGGAACCTCATGCAGTTCAACAAGGGAGAAGTACAAAGTCCTGCATTTGGGAAGGAACAACCCCATACACCAGTACATGTTGGGGGCCAGGCAGCTGGAAAGCAGCTTTGCAGAAAAGGACCTGGGAGTTCTGGAGGGCACTAGGTTGAGCAGGAGTCAGCAATTTGCTCTTGCTGCAAGGAAGGAAAATGGTATCTTGGGTTGTATTAGGCAAAGTATTGCCAGGAGGTCAAAGGAAATGACCCTTACCCTCCTCAGTGCTAGTGAGGCCACACCTGGAATATTGTGTCCAGTCTGGGGCTCCCAAGTACAAGTGAAATATGGATATACTGGAGAGCGTTCAACAAAGGACCACAAAGCTGATTAAGGGAATAGAGTATCTCACATGTAAGGAAAGCCTTAGAGAGCTGTGACTGTTTAGCCTAGAGAAGAGAAGGCTCTGGGGGAATCTTATCAATGCATATAAATACCGGAATGGAGGATGCAATTAGCCAAGCTCTTTTTGGTGGTGCCCAGTGACAGGACTAGTCACTGTGAGGGTGATCAATCACAGTCGCAGGTTGCCCATAGAGGGAGTGGAGTTTCTATCCTTAGACATATTCAAAAACTGTCTGGATACAGTCCTGGTCAACCAGCTCTGGGTGGCCTCAGTTGAGCCGGGGGTTGGACCAGATGACCTCAAGAGGTTCCTTCTGTTCTCAGCCATCCTATGATTTTGTGATTCTGTCACTTGGGGCATTGTTGATCCTGGCCTTACGCAACTGTTTTTGTTTTCTTTCTGATTGCTCTGAATTACTATATTTTCACTGTCTGCTTAAAGCAAAGTTAATTACCTGAATCTCAGCTTGAGTTGACAGCAGGGATCAGGAGCTGAAGTGATGCCCTTTGCACTTGCCTCATCTAACACAGACTGTTCTGCAGCCCCAGCTCTGAGGATCAGACACGTCATGGTAAAGCTTAAGGGAGTCTTGTTTGCACTGAGAAGGACAGTGTAGAAGTGGTTTACTTTGACATAAATCAGCCCTCTGCTTTTATTTCACATTTTTTTAGAAATGTCCACTTGCAGTGGGCTAAAATGGAACCCCATATTTTTATGCTCCCATCATTTGGAAAAAAATAAAAATTTTCTTCTGTGAGACTACAGGTGAAATTACACATCTGGATTTCTTCTTATGACATCCTTGTTGTGGATAAACCTCTTTCACAGCCTCCTTCAGGTGGCCAAGCGCAACCCAAATCAAATCCTGATGTGGATGGAAAGCTGTGCTCAGAGCTGGGAAGCTCAGGGGAAACAGGAAGGGGAAGGAAAGGATGCCACTGACAGTGGAGATACATTTGGAGATGTTCAAGCTCCTTCTCTTAAACACTATTTGGAGATGCCGTGTTGCTTCCATCTGGGAACCCTTGGGAGACCAGAGCTAGCCAGAGCTAGCCCTAGTGATTCAGTCCTCAAAGTTAGCTGTCTACAGGTGGATGGTGTAAATATTTCATTGTCTCAATCCCACAGTGTTCTTAGAATCATGCTTTTGAACAACTGTGTAATTGTGACAATTGGTATGTACAACATAAAAATTATGATATTTTGTCTTTTTGATGACAAAAAAAAAATTATTTGAATTTTATTATAGTGACATTTTCACTAACTTGTACAGTGCCTGTAGCCTCCTCATATAGGCACTGCTATCTATATAAGCTCAATTTGAATGTACTCAATAGTTCTCCAAAATTAGTTTCATCGAGGGATGTTTCTTGTACATAAATAAGAAAAAATCCCAGTGATTCATGGTTTCTCCTATTCCATTTAATTTTCTGTGTCAGTTGTTAAACCTTTCATCATCTGTACATCTGAGGCAGAACTCTGATCTCAATGAAATCAACAGAGCTTTGGTTTATGTTCAGTGAGATTAAGATTTGGCCCCTAAACATGCTGATTGAAAGCCTATTTAAGTCAATGGACAGACTTATTGACTTCTGTAGACCCATAACAAATCTGTAGACAAATAGCTTTGCTTAAATGACAAATAATTTAATCAGAGAAAAATGAGAACTTCACTAGGTGACCTGAAAGAAAAAAATCTCACTCAATAAAAAGCAGTTTCATGTCTTCAGCTCCTTGTGCTTGAGAATTTTATGTGGGAAAAAATATCTCTCTCTCTGACATAATACAGATAGAATAAAATTACATTTATGAGTTAGATTTCTGCAGTTCTATAAAGCAGGCTCTGCATGAGAAATGGTTACAGCATAGCGATTTAGGTGCAATCCCTTTTTAATTGTATTGCCTTTAATTACATCTGCACTACACCTTGGGGAAATACACTGGGGACTCATAAGGAATCTTGTTTCTAAAGAAATGTCAGAGGAGGATAAGCAAAAAAAATGTAGTCAGTATCAAGTGAAGAGCTCTGCAGAATGCAATCAATTGCTAGATAAGAAACCCATGACTGTTTCCTTCTTAAGCTAAATAGTATCAGGTTTTTTAAGGGTTTCTTTTTTGTGTGAATAATCATTTCTGTCTTGTTGCTAGCTATTGTATCTTTTATAAATCTCATGACCATTTCAATATCCACAAATACTTCTCCTTCCCTTCCTGTCTTTGATTATTTGTGCTTGATGTCAGTGATATTGAAATGTTTTTTTCATTATTGCATCAGTAAAAAATTGAAGAGATACAGGCCTTTTTTGTCTTTGGAGGGCCTTACTTCTGTTTCCAGGTGCAGATTTTTCAGAATCTATTGTTAGTTCCCTTCTTTCAAGTTACTTTGGCGTGTAACTAATGAATCTTACAAATTGTTCTGGGCTCCTAGGTGGAGTTGTTCTCTCACATGTATTCTGATCTGTTTCTACTGTGGTTTTTTTGTTGTGTATTTTTTTTTCTTTTTTTCTTTTTTTTCCCCCCCTCAGGACTTTGTGTAGCTTAACTTCAAACCATCCTTTCAGACTGATGCCAGGTTTTATCTATATTCTGTTTCATTGCAAGAGATAAACGGAGGTCTCTGTTCCTGTTTGATTGCCTCTGATCCATCTCTTCTGTACCTGGTGTGGATGCACGTAGTATTGCCTTTTATCTTTCAGTTAGTTTCTGCTTCTTGTGGACACCTGCCAGAACCCATGCCTTTCAAAATGTAATGCTATGGGGAAAATGTTTTATTCTTTCTTCATGTTTGCTTTTACCACGTCAGTGTTTGCTGATGGAGAGTGTTCTTCCAATTCTCTATCAAATCTCAAGCAATGGGCTGGACTGTCTAGTGTAGGACAAATTTAGCTGAAAATAGGTGTTCCTCTGAAATACATCTGTATTTAATGTTATATGTGGGAAGAGATCTGTTATATACCTGGAAAAAACAAAACAAAACAACAACAAAAACCCAGGGTACACTGTGGAGGTAGACTAGTTGAGGAAAAAATTTGCAATACCTATTTCCTTGAATTCATCTCACAATCTAAAGTTTTTTCCTTCTACTTTTAAATGACTATGGACATAAGGAAGGACCACAAGATCTACAAGCAACATTTACAAAGTCTCAACAGTACTTGCTTGAGTTTTCTTCCCTTTCAGATTCTTTATTTTTTGATACTCTCTTGCAAAGTGGGTTGGAAGCCTGGGGTCAGCCAGGAATCATAAAGCTATTTTCTATAGACCACACTGTGATGTCCCAAGAGTAATGTAAGGCCTTCCTCTGGCCCTGTCGGTGCCTCAGTAGCTATTACAACTGTTGGGAAAAGTCAAGTGACCTTAATTTGTCTCATGAGTTTTCTGGCTTAAGTATTTTATCACATTCCATTAGCATTTCATCCATGACATTTCCCTGGAATAGATGAATGGAAGATTGCATGAATGTTTCAGATTAATATTTACATATATTCTCAGTGTGCATCTGTGGTGGGTTGACCCTGGCTAGAGGCCAGATGCCCACCAAAGCCCACTCTATCACTCCCCCTCCTCAATTGGGCAGGGGAGAAGATAAGATGGAACACAAGGGAAAAAAAAAACTCGTGGGTTGAGACAAAGGCAGTTTAATAGAAGCAAAGCAAACCTGCGGGCGCAGTAGCAAAAGAACAAAATATTTATTCTCTACTTCCCATCAGCAGGCGATGTTTGGCCACTTCCCGGGAAGCAGGGTTTGCATACGCGTTGCGGTTCCTGGAGGACAAACGGAAGTAACGAATGCCCTCCCCTCCCACTCCTTTTCCCTTGCTTTTATTTCTGAGCAGAAGTCATATGGTATGGAATATCCCTTTGGTCCGTTTGGGTCAGCTGTCCTGGCTGTGTCCCCTCCCAAGACCTTCCCCACCTCCAGCCTACTGGGGGAAATGTTGGAGAGACAGCCTTGGTGCTGTGCTAGCACTGCTCACCAGTAACCAAAACACTGGGGTGTTATCAACACCCCTCGAGCCACCAATACAAAACACAGCACTCTGAGGGCTGCCACGGGGATAATCAACTCCAGCCCAGCCAGACCCAATACAGCATCAAATGACATTTCAGAGATTGTTATTAATAGTCAGGAAATATAGTTCAGCTCAGAATTTCACTCCCAAGGGTCTGTATTTTTGTACTGAAATCAACAAAAGGAAAATATCTTTGAAAAATTGACCTTGTGTGTTGTGTCTGAACACATCAATTTGAAAGAGGTTTGAAGGAGACTTACAATGTTTCCTAATCTGTGAGTGTAATGGCACTATTTGAGCTGCCCTACAGCATCCTTCTTAGCCTTCAGCAATGCTTGGGAGCCTTGTGTCCCACCTGTTTATCTTAACAAACTTTGAATTAGGCAAGCATGCACTTACTAAAAAGCACACTGACATCATTCACAGTGTCTAATGGATAATGATTTGCCCTTGTTTGATTTTTCTATTTCTTTGCCTATCCCATTTATCGCTGGGACATATGACAACAAAGTTTCTTCCTTGAGGAAGAAAATCCTCTCTTAAATGTGAATTTTAATTTTAAAAAGTCAAAGTAGAGTTTTTCAATGGTAAGGATTTTTTTGGTTTGTTCTTACTGATTTTGTTTATTTAAACAAATTTCCCTTGGAGACTTCCCAGGGAAATTTTTAACAACTTGTCCCAATCTGAAGAACAGCCGATCCAACCCATCTAGCTAGCAGCAAGCTTTGCCTAAGACTCCTGACACTAGCAAAGGTTGCTGTAACATGGCAGAGGACCTGTTCAGTGTGGTGTCACCTGCCTTGCAGAGGTTTCTCAGGAAGCCCCATGGGTCCGGAGGCCGGAGCACAGTCCTGTCCCTGTAGTGCAGAGGTGGGCGAAGCCTGGACCACCCAGGAGAGCGAGAGAATCAGAATCACAGAATTGCCCAGATTGGAAAAGATCTTTAAGATCATCAAGTCCAATCATTAACCTCACACTGACAAGTCTCCAATTAAACCATGTCCCTCAGCACTATGTCTACATGACTCTTAAATACCTCCAGGGATGGGGACTCCACCACTGCCCGGGGCAACAGTACCACCTGCTGGCTGCAGACACTGGGCTGCGCTGCAGAAAAGCTGCAGCACAAACGCCCACTTCTGGGAAGATTGTAAAAAATGCAAGTGCTGCTTATCCTACCTGTCCAAGCGGCTTTTATCCTTTAGCAGTGCCCGGTGCTCTCTGTGCAAGTAGATCATCTCAAGATCTTAGCTGTTGTTTCTTTTTTATTTCCAGGATGTATTTTTGAGAGAGTGGTAGGCTGCTGGCTGCTCTGGGATTTCAAACAAAAAACCAAACAAAACAAAACCCCAAAACAAAATAAAAAAAACAAATCCCCACCCCCCAAAAAAACCCCAAACCCAAAACAAAACAAAAAAACCCCAAACAAACAAACCAAATCCCCACCCCCCCAAAAAAAGCCCAAACCCAAAACAAAACAAAAAACCCCCAAACAAACAAAAAAGAGAAAAGAAGAGTTATTATTGTCTAGAGGAGTGGCTGTAGCAAAGACAAACTAAAGAATTTGCCCCAAATCACAAGAGAGATCTAACAGC
>NW_010322269.1:38882-39738 GCF_000700745.2 Antrostomus carolinensis
TTGTGCTGTAAACACAGAAGTGTTAGTCCTTTGCTGACGTAAATCCTCTGGACTTGAGTCTGCTCTGGATTTAGAAAAGGAGGTAAAAACAGAACTTGCTCGATAGCCACTTATCACAGCCATTCTTCACTTCCCTAAGAATTATCATCAATCAGCTTTTCAGGGATATTCTTGGAGAGGGAATGGAAGAGCAAACATATCATCACCTGTGTTGTTACACGACTAACCTCTAGCACAACAAGGGTGAGCAAGTGTTTGATCTGCCAACCATGATAAAAAAATTCAGTCACTGACTGATAGCTTTTCTCTGGGATCTGACTAAAGATAGGAATAAAGGTGTCAAGAGTTAAATCCTGTTCTTGCTGGATCTGTCTGAAAAGTTATCTGTGATTAACTGTTTCCAAGTAATATAATGCATGGATATCAAGAGTCTTATTTGGTATTGGTAGAAATCAATTCTGAGTTCTTACTCATAATTTAAGCCTGACCTTAACACCAAATTCATGTCCAGATGGATACAAGTCTTGATATTGCTGAAAATCAAGAGTTAATAAAGAATGTTATTTTTCAATTAATCAAGACTTTTGCACCTGAAAAATTTAAATCCAGGATTTTTTTTTTTTTTTTTTTTTTTTCAGGAAAGCCAAACAAAAGAAAGCAAATTGCTGTGTGGACTGCTTTAATAAAGAAAATGCGGGAAGTAATCTGTTAGTGTCAAAACAAAATTAGACAGGATTTTTTAACACTGAGCAAATTGGAATATATTAAGTGCTTTGAATAAAGTTAAGATGACAGCAAAAGCCATAATAATTTCACCCTCAGTTAAAGGTGCAATTGGTAGAAAATTGAAAAATGT
>NW_010322269.1:39764-44558 GCF_000700745.2 Antrostomus carolinensis
AATGTTGACCATATGTGGCAGTACAAAGCTGATGTGGGCAAGATAGAACTGACTGATCTTTTCAGTGCAGTCTCTGATGTGTGAAAGTCATTGCGAAGTTAAATTGAAGCTGGGAGAAGCTGGTTTCTGACAGAAGACATTTGTTTTAACTATTTTTCAGGAAATGAATGAAATGTTTAATTTTCAACATGCAAAAGACTCAGGCATTTGCAGATAAAGATGGGATTATTAAAATTATCACCTTCTTCAATTGTGGGGAAAGCAACTACTCAAGCTAGGTAATACTTCAAGCTGTTAAAACTATTTCATTGTTATCAGGAAGCAAGCAATGAGTTTTTTTACGGCTATAATTGAAGGAGAAAATTCTAATATATCCTCTGTCATCCTGTCTATCAAAAAGGTGCTTAAAATTGTCTCAAATATGAGTGTGCTATCACTAGTGTTCAAATCAGTTACTTTAACCTCACTGATGCTTTGCTGACTGCCTCATCCTGTGCACTTAGAGCACAAGATCTTCTGCTCAGTGATCTCCTTTTCATGATACATGTGGATAATGCTTCCCAAGTGGACATATAAACAGAGCATGTAGCTGCTGCTATAGCACGAGTACTAAAAAGTAATATATTTTGACCACATAAATTCCTTTGCAGTGCTACCTGTGTCATTCATTAATCTTGAAGCATACATATCCTTGCTTCCACCAAACTTCTATGGAAACATGCAGTGTAAAGCTATGTTTAACAGAGACTGAAATCCTGCCTGGGATTCAGTGGCTGAACTTGGTTTATCTGTCGGGAAGCCATCATCAAGTACCCCAGTTTCCTTGTCTGTAAGCAGGGACAATGTTATTTATCTCCGCGGGTATCGGCTCTGAGATCTGCAGTTGGAAAATGTTGAACATATATCATCATTGTATCATTTCAAAGGAATTAGACCTTAGTAGGACTCTGTTTTTTATACTCTCATTCATCATTCTCATGACACCCAATTTGCCCTCCCAGTCTATGCACCAATATAGATTTACTTTGTTCTGCCCTATAACTGACATATAGCATTGACTTAGAGTCTGGGATATAAACATAAAGTTAATAATAAGCTTATGAAAGGAATATAATTCTAGGAGTCACACAGTTATACAGAGTTCCTTTACTTTTTTTTTCACTGTGATCAATTTATATTATAAAGACACATCTTTGTCTTGATGAATGTTTGTATTGTGCAGTGTTATAGAGAGATATTTTAAGCTAAAACTTTCAGAGTGAATAAGTGACTGGTTTACAAGGATAAGTTACTATTTTATTGTCTTATAAATCAAAGTTTTCTCTAAAATTAAATGCAATTTTATGAATTCTATGATATTTTGATCCTTTTCAACTGTTTTTGAGAGTATTAAGAGCTAAAAACACCTACATTTGAGACATCTTTAAAGGATGTAGACATTTTAAAACCATAGTGTTATAATGCACAATCTGGGCTCTACTGAACATACTTTTCACCAAGAAATACAGCTGTTAACAAAATGTCACCTTATCCATTCAGTGATTATAGAAATTGAAACATTTTATAAATTAATTTTAAAGGGTTATCTGAGGCTTCAAATGAAATAAACAGTAGAGCAGTGACGTAATAGTAATCACAGCCTTAACCTGTTTTAAAATGCTTAAAGACACTGAACAGGCTCTTAATAGCACAAATGTGCTTAAAGCTGTATGATGCATTCAATCAAGACCAGTACAACCTCAAAAAAAATATAGACATGCTAGTTTAGCTAGATATTAAAGAGATTGTTATTAAAATAAACATGCCTGTACCTTTCAGGATATAGATGTATATACATCTGTACATACACAGAGCATCAGCAGAATACACAAAATATACTTTCTTTCCATAGTGATGCTATTTTCAGTTCTTACATCTTGGATTTCCCTTAAGAGTTCTGTTACATTGTACAACTCAGTCTTGCCTACTGGTGTCTTAGGATCTTGTGGCTCCTTGTGATTTGAGGACTTGCAGGTGCAAGTAGTTCTTCCTGCTGTTAACAGCTGCTATTTCAACTACAGCTCTACATTTCTGTAATAATTAACTCATAATGAGCCAGTAATGTGCCTTAGTGGCCAAGAAGGCCAACAGTATCCTGGGGTGAATTAAGATGGGTTTGGCCCGCAGGTTGAGGGAGGTTCTCCTCCTCACCTACTCTGCCCTGATGGGGCCATATCTGGAATACTGGGTCCAGTTCTGGATTCCCCCATTCAAGATAGACAGGAATCTCCTAGAGAGAGTCCAGTGGAAGGCCACAAAGATGATTGGGGGACTGAGGCATCTCTCTTATGAGGAAAGGCTGAGAGACCTGGGTCTGATTAACCTAGAGAAGAGAAGACTGAAGGGGGATCTTATCAATGCTTATAAATATCTAAAGGGCAGGTGTCAAGAAGATGGGTCCAGATGCTTTTCAGTGGTGCCCAGTGACAGGACAAGGAGAAATAGACACAAAATGGAACACAGGAAGTTACATACAAATTTAAGGAAAAACTTCATTACTGTGAGGGTGCCAGAGCACTGGGACAGGCTGCCCAGAGAAGTTGTGGAGTCTCCATCTCCAGAGGTATTAAAAAAACTGCCTGGATGCTTCCCTGTGCAACCTGCTCTGGGTGAACCTGCTTTGGCAGGGGGGTTGGACTGGATGATCTCCAAAGTTCCTTTCCAGCCCCTACAATTCTGTGATTCTGTGAAAACAGTAACCTTATAAGGAGCCACTGAAACCATGTTTTAAGTGTTGTAAACATACTCTGGTTTTTTATTGCAAAGGTTTTCATAAATATAATTCCCTATCTTCATATGTTTTCTATTTTGTTAAATCTACTTACAGGTATTTGCAATACCTTTTTTTTTAGCACTGGTTGATACCAACTAGACTACTTCTAAGCCTCATATTGAAAAACATTTTAGGAGTTTAGCAATTCCAAATTTAGCTGTTTCAAAGTTGCTCCGGTTTTACTAGTCCCATCATGCCCTCATCAGTACACTCAGAGGAGACAAGAGCAATTCGTGAGCCAACAAGGAAGTGCCTGTTAACATGCACCAAAGGAAGTTTAGATTGGATATTAGGAAGAATTTATTTACTGAAAAGGTTCTCAGGCATTGGAAGGGGTTGCCCAGGGCAATGGTGGAGTCCCCATTCCTGGACATATTGAAGAGTCATGTAGACATAGTGCTAAGGGACATGGATTAGTTTGGGACTTGTCAGTGTGAGGTTAATGACTGGACTCAATGATCTTAAAGGTCTTTTCCAATCCAGGCAGTTCTGTGATTCTGCGATTTAAAATGCCTGATTTTCTTTGCTGACTGCTGTTGCTAATCCACAGTGCATGGTTGGCCCTGATGATCCTATCTTATCTGCCAGCTCTGCAGAAACATCTGTCAAAACTTAGACACACTGAAATGGTCTTTGGTGCTAAGCTGTAGGCAAATGAAGTGAGTGCTTAGATACAATTGACACATATTCACCTATCAGTATTTAACTATGTTGAGGTGTCTATAATACAGGCTTCTGCCTGGTGCTTGAAGGTAACATGAACTCACATTATGAACAATAGATAATAGCAAAGGTAGTCAACAAAACTACAACAAATTGGTGTGATTCTGACCTCTGACAGTCACTCAAGAAAGACAAAATATCCCATAGATTCTGTCTTATATCTGCCAGCCAGGTAGACATAAGGAGTTATTTTACCCTGTTAGATGTTTCAGGTGATGTTAGGTGCCTTTGTCTGAGCAGTTGAATCAAGTTACTAATGTCAAGCAGATCTTCCATTTCCTAACACTTGCAAATTTACCTTTCCAAGACATATTGACTTTTACATCTAGTTCTCAGTAATCAGAGTAGAAAAAGTCTTTCTGTGATGCAATCTGAAATTTACCTATGTTCCACGTGACTGAGTTTTCCTTTCAAATACTTCACTATATCTTCAGCTATCACAGTAACTTTTGCATATTTTAAACATATAATTAAAAAGGTCATCCTTGATGTTTAAGATAATAGTTCAGTCACAGTGCATAGCTGCTCTTGAGCAAATCCCACCAGGAAATAATTCTCTAAAGTAGCTGTTAAAGATGCAAACATATCTGTGTAAAATACAGAATCATAGAATTGTAGGGGCTGGAAGGGACTTCAGGAGATCATCCAGTCCAACCCCCCTGCTAAAGCAGGTTCCCTACAATAGGTTGCACAGGAAAGCATCCAGGTGGGTTTTGAACATCTCTGGAGATGGAGACTCCACAACCTCTCTGGGCAGCCTGCTCCAGGGCTCTGTCACCCTCACAGTGAAGAAGTTTTTCCTTAGGTTTGTATGGAACTTCCAGTGTTTCAGGTTTTGCTCATTTCTCCTTGTCCTGTCACTGGGTACTACTGAAAAAAGCCCGGCCCCACCCAATACCCCACACTTCAGGTATTTATAGACATTGATAAGATCCCCTCTCAGTCTTCTCTTCTCCAGGTTGAAGAGTCCCAGCTCCCTCAGCCTCTCCTCATACAGGAGATGCTCCAGGCCCCTCCTCACCTTTGTGACCTCCAGTGGAGTTTCTCTAGCAGATCCCTGTTTATTTTGAACTGGGGAGCCCAAAACTGGACACAGTACTCCAGATGTGGCCTCACCAAGGCAGAGTAGATGGGGAGGAGAACCTCCCTTGACCTGCTGGCCATACTCTTTTTAATGCACCCCAGGATACTGTTGGCTTTCCTGGCCCCAAGTGCACACTGCTGTCATCTGCTATCCACCAGGACACCCAGGTCCTTTT
>NW_010322270.1:0-7002 GCF_000700745.2 Antrostomus carolinensis
TTCTGCCTCCGAAGTGCCACGCCGACCCGCGGGCAGGTGGCTGTTTCGGTGCGTTCCTGCGTGCTAGAAAGACAGTCCCTCTTCTGGGTACGGCCGCACTTTTTATCCAAATACCTGATTGCTGGAATCATTCAGCTTTAAAGCTTAGTTCACTGACAGCTTCTTTTTAAAAACACTTCCGTGTGCTGGTAACTATAAACCCGAGCGTGTTCAGTTCGGTGTCACTGAACCAACCAGAAAAGCAACACTGAAAAGATCTTGAAAGAAACAGGTTCGGCGCTGGCCGGGGGGAGAGAATCGGCGAGTGAGTGTCTGAGGCAGGGCTGTGAGACAGCCACAAACTGGAGAGGGGGGGAAAGAAAAGAAGGCTGCTCAAACTGCTTTTATTCTTTCGGATTATTTTGTAGATGAAAAGCATAAGTGTGCACTTTCTGCTGAAGTCAAAATCTTGACAACAGTATTAAGTATTTGCATAATTCAATAGCTTTCATAGCTTCCAAAATTAGTATTAGAAAGGTATATGGAAATGTGGATTTCTTTAGTTGTGATTATGCATAAAAGCTCCTTTATGCTATGGTCTTTTCAGCCACTTGGTTAAAAGGCACAGTGACCTGCGTTAAGTAAAATTTAATAATCTAGACATCAGAGTGTCTTAACACCTTGCAAAACAATTTGTCAGGAATATTGCAGGAAGAAAGTGAAAGGTAGCTCTGAAATCTACACTGTTTCAAACAGTGTTACTCCATCCTTTTGTGAGTTCCAAACCTGCCCAAGAGCTCAATTTATGTGATGCTGAAAAAAAAGCAGTTTTGAGGGCCTAATTAAGGGAGATGCTAAATCTAAACACCAGGATTTCTTTTGAAATATATTTATAGGAATTTCTCTATTTCACAAATGACCTGCTGCTGTGGCTGAAACACCATATGGATTCTTTATGTACTCCTTCCTTGTATTTACTCCGATTGGAGGCATAGTGTGACATAAGGGTTGTCAGGCATTTCTCTGGATTCAAACTTACTGTCCTTGGGGCTATAACTGAAGGCAGTGCAAGATGTGTTCAATAGATAGGAGTATTCAGTAGACACCAAGGAATGAAGGGGGTCTCTTGGATGGTAAGACTTCTCAGGAGTTCTGAAACTGCATTTAAATGTCACCTTGTCAGAGCTGAAGCTCTCTCCCTGCCCACCAGCAGCACATGCCCAATCAGCGGACGGGCACGGATTGTTTCTGCAGGACCAGAGCCAGAGCTGGTCTCCCCTGGGCCCCGGCAGAGGCACACGCTGCTGTGGGACAGCCCCGCATGGGAGACAGCACGTGGCTGGGTTTGCAGTGGGGCTAACAAGGAAGGGAGTGGGCCAGGAGTATCCCACAGATTTTTCCAAGTTTTTTTTTTTCTCCTAGAATTGGCAAGATCCCAGGGTTGTCTTTTACCCAGGATACCCTTGTATTTCAGGAAACTAATTCAGGACTAATAATTCTTTCAGTAGCTATGTGCTCGGTGAACTGCTTCTGCAGCTGATGAGAGCCCAACAAGAGCAGAGCTGGCTGATTAGGCATATATGTACTTGCAAACCTGATCATCATTTGTAACCTGCTATAGCTGTCTGATTCAAGATCTAGGACTGGTGGTAGCTAAACAATATATATTGGGATGGATCCTTACTTTACACAGCTGGAAACATCAGGACAGACTTGAGAGGTCTTGAGTGGAACCCAGCATGATCCTGCCTAGACCTGCAACATTTCTGACAGAGTTTGCAGTGGTGCTCTGTGAGTGAAAGGAGAGCGGTGCGCGCTTATCTTGGGACAGCTCGCACCAGGTATGGGTGTGGGGACTTTACGAGGGCAAAGCGCCCATCCTCCCGTGGCCTGGGCTGGTCCTTGGGGAGAACAAAGGTGAATTTCTGCAGGAGAGTGGTAAAGAAAATGAAGAGCTCCATCCTGGCCAGCTGTTCCCCCAGGCAGGCGCGACGACCTGCAAGAGATAGAAGAGAAAGTGTCTGTGAAGAAGGACATTAAACCCAGCTAGAATGGCCACGAGAGGAGCAGATCACCCCTCCTGCTGTGCCCCTGGCTTGCAGCAGGATCCTCCCCTCAGCTTTACCTGCTGAGAAAGGCAGGAAGGCCTCTGGTTTCACAAACTGCCCGTTGGCATCCAGGAAGTGTTTGGGGTAAAACTCGTTTGGCTTCTCCCAGACTGTCTCGTCCTTCAGCACGGAAGACAAGTTGGTGATGATTGTCGTCCCCTGCACTCCTCCAGAAGAGGAAACAAGTCACGTGAGAGCAGCAGTGTTATCTTGGCACAATGGATCAGTGCTGGTCCCTCTTTGGTCTGTGTCTCCCATCTAATAGCAACCATCATGCGGTGCTTCACAAGGCACCGACCTCTTCTGTATCTTATTTAAAACAGAGGTAAAGCAGGGCACTTTTCCAATGCCATGTGGTGCCTGCTCCAGGCTCTGAAGCATCTGAACTTCTGCAGCTTCAGAGATTAGAGTTTTAACTACTTAGGAAAGCCAGTAAGCTGGTGTCGTGTGCCTCCAGAGAGCACGTTGGGCTCTGTTACTTTCTCTTTCCAACCCAGGCAGCACAGTGGATGTCACAGCTCACTGAGAGGAAAGCCAACCTTTGCACTGAACTGCCACTGCAGTTGGGTTCCCACATTACCAGCACAAACTCAGAGCACAAATGTGCCCATCTGCCTGGTCTTAGCATTTCAAACTGTCCTACTTCAGTGCTCGCCAGTGCCTGTGACTTGGGGCTGGAAGTGCAGTGCTGCAGAGTTGTGTGGGATCACCCACACCCCAGGGCTGGCATCTGCACAGGGAGAGGATGCTGCACTGTCTGTCTGGCCACGGTCACCTTGGGAATGAAGAAGCCTTGCAACTCAGTGTCCCGGTACGTCATGTGAGGCAGTCCGACAGGAACAATATCCCCGTAGCGTTGCACTTCATGGATCACAGCGTTGGTATAGGGCATGCTCACTTGGTCTGCCATGGTGGGTGGTCTCTCTCTGCCAATCACCTTATCAATCTCTGCTTGGACCTTACCTGAAAGCAGCACAGCGAAGGAGTTAGAAGGCCCTTAGATAAGCAGAAGGAGCTGGTACAAGCTGTAGGACAGCTGGTGGCATGAGATCAGTAGACAATGAGCGAGAGCAGGACAAGCAATTAGAGAAAGGAACAGAAACTAGAAGGGAATGCATTTGATTTCAGTTGCTCAGAGCCATCTGTATAGCTATTCTTTGTGCAGTGTCTTTACTAAAGGTCTTGTCACTCAACGTGCTACCTTACCCCTCCTGTATGTGGCTGAAAGGGTACCTGGGCATGCAGCATTAGAGAATTCAAACAGATTAGGATCTATTCCAAATATAGGAAGGTGGGTACTCTGGCCACTGAAAGTCCCCAAGTAGCCTTCAAAATGAAGGAGAGAGCGAACTCACCCTTCCAATTCCACTCTTTTTCATCAAGACTTCCCTCCTGACACTAGGCCCTGCCAGAACAGCTATGTTTGGGACATGTTTCTCCTGGTTTCTGCTAGACCAACAATCACCAAAGTTGTTCCTCCTTGTAAAATCCCCAAACCATGGAGAGCAGATGTTCAGTCTCCTCACAGAAAAATGAGGGTTAAAAGGAATATACCACACCTCTGCCTGTGCTCTTACTTACTCTGTATTTCTGGGTGAAGAAGCATGTACAGAAATGCCCACAGGAGAGTGATGGATGTGGTCTCAGAACCAGCTGTAAACAAGTCTGAGGTCACCATACGAAGGTTGTTATAGGTGAAAGTGCTCTCTTCAGCCGCCTTGCTCTGCAGAGAGCAAACAAGTGGGTAATTAGAGCTGGGGTACTTGCTGGGTGAGAAGATTGTTGTTCCAGAGAAGTACTGAGAAGTGCTAGATCAGTTTTTGCTGACCAAGAAGTTCACTGGGAGAGTAGAGCACAACACAGGCAATGGTTTGTGTATGACTGATGCACTTTGGTAACCCTGTTACCTCCTGCATTTGAAGGTCATCACTCACCTCCCATATCCTGAGAGATGAACACACACCTTCAGGACAGATGTGAACACCTTGTGCTCTCAACTCAGACAGGCAGCAGGCGGCTGCCACTTGCTGTGACATCCTCCCCCAGAGAAGGTGGAACAGTTATTCAGGTTCGATCAGATCATAAATCCCACACAACAGAGAGGAGGCTGCATTCGTGTGGCAAATGCAAAATCAACAGTATTTTGAGGGGGTTATCTATAGCCCTGCATTACAGAGTCTCGCTGCTACTGCCCTGCTGTTTTCTTAAAAGCAAAAAAAAAAAAAAATCAGGGTATCATTGCTGCCTATTAAGTCTGCAACACCAATTTCAACAAAACTGGTCTCTCATCCAAATGCTAATTGAGCTCAAATTTGTTAGCATATGAGATATGACAAGTGCTCTGCATGAGTTCATCTGCTTGTCTTTTCTAATCCTCTTTATACTTTTCTTTCCTAGGGAGTAGCTTCTATCAAGTTATTCCGTGTATTTTGATGCTGTTGTAATATGGATATAAATTAATAAGGTGTTTAAGACTCAACTGTTACTGCAAAAAAAGATCTCTGGCCAGGGAGCTGTAGGGCTGACCTGACCAAAGTTAACCCAGCAGAGGGATTTATCAGGCTGGCTTATCAGGGGACCTTAGTGAACAGAAGAGCGATGTGACAAGAAGCAACATGGTCAGGCTCACGTCCGCCCCAAACAGCCTGCTCAGTGCAGCCTGACGTAGGTCACGTTGCTTTGCCCGTGCGAGCTGGGAGGACTAACGCACAGATTGAGGTGCCCAGTGCCCGCAGCACAGCTGGGTTCATTATGCAGAGCAGTCGTCCAGCCTGAGGACTTGGATGGTGGAAGCAATTTGCAGGCAGAATTTGCTACTATTGCTCGTCTGGCACTTGAAATTTAGTGAATCCATGTGCAGAAACATATGGTGGATGGATGGGCTGACGCAAGTACCTTTGATTCTATACTGACTTCATGCCTGACTGAATCAAAGGAAAGACTCCTTTTAGTTTCAGTAAGGTTGAGATTTAGGCCTTCATCTGATCTGTAGGGAGCTCGTTCTTATCAAGCAATTGAAAGTCACACATCCCGAAGGAGCTGCCATGTTTCCAAATCGTAACTTGGTTTAAAGGCAGGCTACAGACTGGGCAATGATACCAAAAAGCCAGTCTGTTGCTGCAGTTTTGTAACTGATTTTGAGACATCAGTCATCAAGGCACTGACATACACAGAGTCTTGCATGTTGACTTGTCTCTGGCGCAAACTTAGAAATATTAGTGAAGTCTCAATTATCACCTTTAAATGCCTTCAAAATGGTGTAGGCTGCAAACAACGGAGTTGCTAGACTCTGAGGGAAATGTGAAGGTAGAAAATGGGAACAAGAACATTAGCAGATAATACAGTCTCTTAAGACAATAAAGGAGGTTACAGCATGAAGAAGTTAACACCCTTCTTCTCAAGATACAATGTGTAATGAAAAACGTAGGAAAGTCATTAGTAAGAGGTTTTGTACAGCTTTATAAGGAAAGTAATCTATCAACAAACTTAATCAGGCAGAGGAATTGCCCCTGGACCCCGAGGTTCTGCTGACGTCACCCTACCTTCTCCATTTCCTTTAAAAACGCATCAGTGAAATCTCGTACATAAGCAGGGTTCCAGGTCTCCATGTGCTTATCTACGAGCACATCTACGTAGTCCATGAACGCCTTTTGCCCTCCAAAGGCTTTCTGTGGCACTCCGGGGATGCGCAACAAAACGGGCACCACGTTAAGAAGCTGTCGTGTCAGAACCAAACACAAGGGAGAGAGAAGATATTATGTGATGCAAAGAGAAAAACAGTAAAGACTCAATACTCTGAAGCAACAGAGGGCAGCTTCTTACAGACCATACTACGCTCTTGGTTTACCTGAGGCAGGAATCCAGCTTCATCATTGATGAAGTTTTCAAACAGATGTAACAGCTTCTTGAATGTCTCATCACCGTAGTCGAAACGCTCTCCATAGACCGTGGTGCAGATCACATTGCAGACTGCATTATTTACAAGAAAACGTAAATTGAAAGGACGACCTAAAAATGGAAATGGAGACCAAGCAATGAAGCTAAGCAACACCAGGCTGTTGGACCTCAGCTGTCAGCAATGAGAATACACAAATGCCTCCTTGATGCCTTCAAGAGAAAGAGCCCCCAAACCACTCAAAGTACAAATGCATCATACTAGGGAGCGAAGATTATCTCATCTGCTACTACTATGTGGTCAATCCTTGTTTAAAGGAGAAAATTCCCAAGAAAAGCTGAGTTGCAGGGTTGTTCTGTGACTTGACAGATAACACTTTGCTTTGTGTCTAGATGACAGGCGACATGCTGTGAAAACTCTCAGCTGCACTTTTATTGCATGTGATAATATGTTCCACTAAACTCCACAGAGGTTACCCAGCTCTAGGAATAGTTATATTTTACTTCTTTATTTCTTTTTATTTCCTGTTTGTTTCCTGTTTCAAATGGACCAGTGTCACAGTAGCCCCACTGCGTAAAGCAGAAGCAGCTTCAAGGTAGAGCAGGGTCATTAATGCATACAGACTAGAAATACTGTGTTTGCCTAGGAAGAGAGCGTTGCACGCGAACGAGAGTGGCTGTAGTATTACTCCTCTCTCTGCATCACTGTATTGCCCTTTTATGTGGTTTCCCTGTCCTTCTGGGTGTGACAAACCTTCTTGAGAATTGATCGCCGAGCACAGAAATCCCGCTTCCTCCGTCACTCGCTCCTCCAAGGATTTCTTTCCCATCCCAAAGTTCCTCAAGGTAGACAGCGTGAATTTCCTTAGCTCCTTCCAGGAGTGCCCATATCTTGCTAAAATAATCCCTGGAATTACAGATGAGCAAGAAATGTCAGGAGCTCTGACCTGTACATCAAGCAGAGTTCACTAGAGAACAGCAAATGTGAGTTTGGAGGTGCAGGTCTGTCTGGATAGATGAA
>NW_010322270.1:7031-34782 GCF_000700745.2 Antrostomus carolinensis
CAGATTACTGACCTTCTCATGCATGTGCATGGCTAGTGAAGGTGGAGAGGGGATTCAGTGAGAGCAACAGGTGCTGCTAAGGATAAAGGAATCACTCCCCCAAACCATTTGGCATTGCACCCTTAGCTTGTGTGAACTGGGTAGCAGCTTGTGCCACCACACAGGAGCTGCGATTGAGATGTAGGCTGGGTGCTGGATAATGCTCTGTCTTGGAAGTAATTTTTTTTTCTTCCAAGACAGAGCACACAGTGTGTGAGCATAAGCACTAATGGATGGGTGTTGGCAGCTACCAGCTCCAATGCTGGCAGAGAAGTTGTACCACTGATAGTGTCCTACCACTGCTGAAGAAGTGTGTGCTAGCACCTGGAGCCGTACCAGAACCACTACGAGGAGTCCCCTTTTCATCAAATCTGATTTTGTCACCACTGAAAGGTGGTAGACATACAAGGAGATTGACCAGAGGGACATGAGATGGTGGCACTGTACTGAGAAAATCTTCCATCTACCCACCATCTACCCAGTCCTCCTTGAGCTAGTGCCAGCAGGGAATGTCCTTTTCCAAGGGACTTGCCTTCAGATTTTTTTCCATAGCCCATATGTTCATACATCGGAAAGTATGGCCGGTCAGCAAAGTCCTCCGAGCTGTGGACCAGGGCTTCCTTCACTGTTTTATACCCGTTCAGTACTACCAGGTTGGTCCAGCAGTTTTGGAGACTGAAGACGTTTCCAAACTTCTTCTGAAGCTGCCAAGATAAAAAAGTACATCCCTGAAAATGAGCCGAATGTAACATCAAAAATATCACCAAATCCTTCCTTAGGACCTTGGCTATTTAGTGATTTTTGGGGTGCTTTTGTTAGGAGACCTTCAGCTGACCTTTGACTTTTGTATTTGCAGTGCAACAGCTCAGAGCTGTGCCAAACAGCAGCTGAAGCAGAGATCAATGCTCTGTGAGTGGAAAGATTTAGAATACACCTCTGCTGGCCAAACTGTTGCCGTGACTGTTATGCAAGTATTTTGGATTTTGCCTGACAACACAAGGTCAGGGACCTTTCTGGGGATTTTCAAAGGCTGCCTGCTCAGCAACGTATTATTTCCTAATACTTGTATTTACTCTGATCTGAAAGACTAGACAAGTTTTGAGCTAGTCTGCTCCTGCTAGAAGGTAATATTGATGATGAGGTGATTTGTAATTTTTTTTAGTATGCATTTATCCCTAACGATCCACCCAGAGCCTGGTTCCCAGAAACACGGTTGGAAGAGGCAATTCCACACGGGAGTTTCAGGTCAGCTTCCTCCCTAAAAGGAGTGTACACATCTAATAAGACTGGTAACTGGCACACACCCTACATCTGCTGTGATCTGTAAGAGACATAATGCTGACAGCAGGATGGCTGCAGAGGTAAGCCTGGCAGCCCTACTCTCACCATGGGAGCTTGCCATGGAGCCAAGTTTCCTCCAGGAAGACAAGCCCTTTGACTGGACACAGACTCCTGGGAAGGCAGGTCGAAGCTCCCCTGCTAGTCAGTAACACTGAACAAAGCACCCGGGAGCACGTTGCTGGAAGATTAGCAGTAGCAGCAATGCTTCACAGACTCTGCTCTGGTTTCTTTTTCTTATTTCTGTCTTTTTTTTTCTTTTTTTGTTAAGAAGCTAAGTGTCTTCGTTTCTGCACTGTAACAACGCGAGGAAATGAAGTACTTAAGGCTGTATTTGCAGTGGGGTTGGAAAGGGAATTAGCACTTCACTGGCATTAGAAATACATCACTAAAAGTGATTACTGGTCAAGATTGTGGTTAGCATGACCCTGACGTGATGTGATTTGAAAATGGTAATCTTTTGGACTATATACAAGCAAAGAATACAAATGCTATATTTAGTTTCTTCATTTGGCAGATTTTGGACAGACAGCTGAGCAGTGCCATCCTAGAGAAAAGGCCTTTAGAGTTTGTAAACTGAAGCACAAAACCCCTGTGGTTTATCTGCTGCAAGATGTGCTGTGCTTTTCCTTTGAGAAAAACTAAGCCCTGACTTTGAATAGGAACACTACTGAGATTTCAGGCATTGCTGCTGGGGCAAATCCCACAAGCTGATCTCTTTAACTGAAGCTGTCACAAGGCTGTAGGCCTGCTTAAGTAACTTGGAGGGGAGCCTTCCATTCCTGCAGCCCCATCCCCAGCCCACGGATATTTGCTTGTCTCCCCTTGGTTGTACATCTCCCTGTTCCCTAGCCTCCACACTTGCCCACCTGTTAAGTTGGTGGCCAGCTCTACAGCAGAGCAAACATCATCTTAACATTGGGGGCACAATGGCATCTCCCACTGAGCTCATGCAGAGGTCAGGAGATGGAGGTGGGCGAGTGTTGGTGTGTGATTATCGATATGGGTCGTATCAGTGTCGTTAGGCAGTGACTTGCTTTGTCCTGGACTTTGGAAAGGGCATTGCCCTTTGGTTTTGTACAAGGGTAGATCGTGCCGGGGTGTCCTCACCCCTCTTGGGCCTACGGACACATGAGGGGCGCTTCATGGCGAGGGCAGCACTCACCTGGTTGAAGGAGAGGTGGGGGTTGTGGAAGTCAACGTGCAGCATAGTCCCGATGAACGGCAGCGACACTGGGCCTGGCGGGTAATGGCTCCACTTCTTCCTGCGCTTCATGAAGTCAAGAAGTAAAGTAAAGACTGTAAGAAAAACTGCCAGCACAGAGATGTTGCTCCAGAAGGATGACAGCTGGGACCCCAGCCACATGAGCAATGCCATTTTGTAGCCTGTCTTCTCCTTGGTCTTCCTCTTTCATCCAAGACTGTGTCTGCCTCCTTTTGCCTTGTCCTCTCTTCTCCTCTCACTTCCTTCCCCAGGCAGCTGCTCTCCTCTCCTTGCTTTCTCCTCTTCTCCACACTCCCTTTTTCTGTCTGCTGGCTCCTCTCTCCCTGCAGTTGCTGGCCTCTGAATGTGGGACTTGGCTCAAACCTGAAGCTCCTCCTCTGCTCAGCTCAGCCTTGGGGGAGTGGTGATGGGGGTCATCCCTCCTCTTCCTCCTCCTCCAAAGCCAGAGGCCTCTTTGTCTCTGCAACCGGTGGCGGCTGGTGCAGTGGTTCCCTCTGTGGGGCAGGGCTGGGGAGGTCCAGGTTTCTGGGTACCCCCTCCTACAGCCGAGGTGGGATCGCAGTTCACACTGAGCAATCCAGTCTTGCTGCATTCTCACGGGGTGATTTTGAAAGAGTTTGTTTGAACTGTGTCACCTTCTTCTTTGTACAGGCAAGTTAAGGGGAAAGCAGCTCCCAAACACAGATCATCCAGGTTTCTGTTTGCAGGGCTAAGGATTTGTTCCATTGGCCAAGCTTTCCCTTACAGAAAGCATTTGTCACAGAAATTAGCCTAAAATGGTGACCTCAGACTTTAAAAATAGTTTATGTTTCTGGGAGTAACAGTCTTTATCCAACTCCAAATGCCAGTCAGCACAATGACTTTAATTTCTGTAGAATACAGCTCAGATACAAGGGGAAAAGCACGTGTACTGCAAGGAGCTTGGAATTTCCAGCCTTTGAGGCAGCAGTAATCCAAAGACAATCATGGAGATAGCGAAAGTATTTCCCAAAGCAGCACAGCTATGTGCTCCTGGCACCTCTGCCATTGGAGATCAATAAAGCTCGCTCTTATGACAGTTCGTTCTAGCTAAAAAGAAGCAGTAAACCCGTCACAGTTTGATCTGTGATCTCGGCGTGATCAGAGAAGAGCTCCTAATGGAGCAATTGCTGCAGCAGCGATGGAGAGCTCAGACTGCACAGTGATGCACCTGCAGAGACCGTGCGGTCAGCTCTGCTGTGCAACCAGGGCCTCGAAATGCCCCTTGCCCAAAGAGGCACCTCAATGCTCATTATCTGTGTGCAGAGGCCCCCTCACTGGAGTCTCGACAGCATGACCCTGCATGTCCCTTGTGAAAGCATCACATCTCAGGGTTCATCTCAAGCATCTGTAAACAAACATATGCAGCATGGGAAACAACTGGGGGAATTACCAGCCCTCACACAAGGTAGTTTCCTAGCCAACTTGGTCTGCATATCAGCATGGAGGGTGGAGCAGAGTGAAGATTCTCTGGCCAAACTCTGAAAATCACTGCAGATAAGCCTCATGGCACTAAGAAGCTGATAAGCCACCTGTTGCAATCCTGGACCAACAGTCCTTTGGACATATGCCGTCCTTGTGTGAACTTTGAATCATGATAATACCAAAACACACCTCTGGCTCAAAGGCTGCCCACCTCCAAGGTGCAACCATCCCCGTACTGAGCGTACACTCTGAATTTTAGGTAACCTATATCTTGGAAGTGAAGTGAAAGAGTTTTTACCAATCGCAATAAAAGTGTGACCAGAGTCACTCAAGCTCCACCTTGAAGGTAAAAACAATATAAAAGTAGCCCTAAGAAAGGGGGATGTCAGGGAAGACACAATAAAGGACAAGTCAGGGAAGATACCATCGCAGACCTCTGACCTCTGGGATTAGTCAACAGGCTGAGCCTCTCTTCCCCCACATAGGGACGCCTCTGGGTAAGATTTATACTTCCCCGAGGACTTTCTCAGAGACTTAGAAATCTCTATAGAATTGTTTTCTAACTTAGACCTTTTAGTAATTTGTAACCTTGATGCTTGTATATGCTTCTGCAGACAGTAGATTTATCACTGGCAATCCACATGAATCTGTGTCCCTCACAGATCTATATTCCTGTTGTTTTATTAAAGTGCCTTATCTGCTTATTAAATTGCTGCATAATTTCTCACTGGGCACCACCTGATGGGCTGTGTAAGTCCATCGATCGTGGCTGGACGGAAGGCGCAGGGCACTGTCAAGTGAATCTGGAATTAACGCACCCAGACTTGTAGTGCCACACTGAGTAAACTGTGCCTGTCCGTAACCAGCCACACCGTTCCCCACGGGACACCGCTAAAAGCTGCGGGTTTAGCTGTGAGAGTCCATAAATCCTGGGCAGATGGGCATGCAGGGCACTGTCGAGTGAGTCCGCTGCAGTTGGACTCATAGTGCTCAACTGGGCACCACCCAGGATCTAAGCCTGGCCGCCCCCAGCTCCTCTGATAGCTGAGGGTGAGCTGGAACACAAGGGGGTTTATTTCCTGCCAAATTGCTTTGCCGTCCTTTTCACACAACACCACCCTCAGTTTACACCTTTCCAAAAGGTCTCTGAGTAAATGATCTTTTCAGATCTACCTTCTTCAGACTGCAAGCTAGACAGCTCTTCCACTTCTGGCTGGTAGCATGGACTGCCATTCCCGCAAAGGGCTGGAGCAAGTGTTGTAGCTGAGGTAACAAGAACAGTTTTCAAAGCAAGCAAAGAAACAATAGACAGCAAACCTCTTTCTGAGAGAGAGAAAGAGAAAAGGGTAATTATCCTTCTGAAGAACAAAAGACGTTGATTTGCATTTCTTTTCCATAAAGTAATATTTTGAGTGATTTTCAAGTCACCGAAAAAAACCTGCGAATGCGTACATGTTACTTTTAGCTATCTGCAGCCCCGCTGGGCTGGGGCACGCCTCTGGCTGTGCACAGTCAATTCAGAGACGAGCTACGTGGAGTTACAGAAGTGGCATGCAGACATCACCATTCTTTGATTGGAGAACCTGCAATACAAACAGAAAGGCAGATTAAGAAAAAACTTATTAACATTGCAAAATGAAGCACCCAGAAGTAAGGTAAGGCAAGGATTAGAGGAGCCTGCACAATTTTAATTGAGCCTTTTTGTCCGAATATTCCATCAGGTCATCTTCCCTTATGATCTCATGCTATTTTTCCTTTCTGAATGACCCTCCCTTCATTCAGTACACAGGATTGATGATGATCGTTTACTAATCTTGTTTTAATTATAGCATTTGGCCTCAAAGCCTGTTTTGCCGCCTGCTGTTCGCACCCTGCCCAGGAGGCAGAGCTGGTTCTGTTGGGCTTTTCCACCATGGTTATCAGTGACTGTGTAGGTTCAGAGCACGCAATCTCTTGTACTCACAGCATCACTGCGAGGTGCCACTAATGGGGAATGTAAGTCAAAGCTGCCTTCTATGTGTTGGTACCTAATAGGAAAAGCCTAGAAGCTGGGTTTGACAGCTCCTGACTGCCACATACAGCTGTCCAGGACCCATGCCTGGCTCCTGGCTGGAGTTGCAAGCAGCTTATACAGATCCTCCTGCAGGATCACAAGTTTGGCACCCTAGATGTGAAGGCCACAGATTAGTGCCTGCTGGTGAAAACTGCTGTTGCAGTAATTACCCAGCATCATACTCATTCCTTAGCAGAGGTGCAGTGAAAATCTTTCAGTGGCCATTTCCCATTCTTCATTCTCTCTCCCCTTGTTTCAATACTGGAGCCAGCCAGGAAGCACTGGCCACATAATATGAATATTTCCTTAAGCTTTCAGAAATTTTTAATCCAAATCTCAGCAGGCTGACCGCTTTCCTCCTAACACCATTAGATGGATCCGAACCTCAGCAATGCTTCATTCTGGAGGAGCAAAGCCTCTTGCAACAGCACAAATGGGCAGATTGAAGCCTGCAGCTCTCATTCCCTGTCTGTCCATACCCTAGCCCACAGCAGAGCTGGGGCTGGTGGAGACCCCAGAAACCTTTACTCTTCGGTGGCCTCTTCTGACCCCAGAAAGCATGGTCTCCCATCCGCTCCCAGGCTTCTCTGGTCCTTCCTCCACCTCCTTTTTTCAGCCCACTGTCTTTCTTTTGCCTGTTTTGCCTTCACTTGGGCAGCCTCTCTTCCCAAATGTTTCAGTGCTGGAAGGGGGCAAGGAGAGAGTGGAGAAGACCAGCTTCCCACTTGTCATTCACCCCTGCCAGCCTCCAGCAGCCGGCGATCACCAGCACCTGCTCTGTTCAGGCGTCTCTGGGGAATTTTAGCTGAAAAACTGAGAACTCTATCAAGTGCACGCAAACTGGGTTTTCAAGTGCTTGTAACACGGCCAAGTTTGAGCACAGTTTCAGAGAGCTGGTGCAATGTGTCTTCCTAACAGAAAGCTGCCTCCTGCCAAATTTCACATGTAATGCTTCAAAGCATTAAACTGAGAAAGGAAAATATCGCCAGATTTTTTTCTAACGGGTTAGGAGAAGGTCAGATAAACAATGGATTTCTAAGAACGATGTCAGCCGTTAGAAAGGGATTAAAAAAAATTTGGCTGAACATTCTCAAACGAATTTAGCCTGAGGCACAGCCCCAACTGGGGAAATTTTAGTCTCAGCCAGTTCATTGTGACTTTCCTGGCCTTCAGATGGGGTCTTAATATATTGGAAGTACTTCTACAGCCTTAAGATGGACTGCGCTAACAGCTTGTTCATAATAAAGCAGTCAGCAGAACTGAAATAGCCAAGTCTTTCATAGTTACTGTTACTATGACTTACTGCCAGCCTTCCCACATTGCAAAGAAATCTGTTCTTCGGGATTTTCTTCCTTAAATTTCCTGTGGCTTCCTTCCCTTTTTCCTATATCAGTCACAGCAGATCACCTATCCCCAAAGTCTCAGATGTGGCTTCTTTCACCCATCCCATCCCCATCCCTTGCTCTTAAAGACCCACAACTCTGAACTTGATACCCAAAGTGAGACGGGTCTTGAGCCCCATCTTTCACCCCAGAGAGACAACTTCACACAGGCACTGTAAGATGTCGAGGAGCCAGGCGTCAGCAACTGCTGCAAACAGCTTGGCAGCGTGAGCTGCGTAGTCGCTGCTGGTGTCAGCATCCGCAGGAATAAAGAAGCCACTGAGGTAAAGTTTGTTTTCTGAAACAAATTGCCCCCAGAAAAGCCTCAGATATTAAAAGCAAACTGAAATAAGAGCAGAATGGCTTTATCTTGACTTGATACTTCACGTAGTTTGAGATGATATTGATCTGATCTCACACATACATGTAATGCTGCCCAGTAAGGGTTCTGCCAGTTCAGCAAATGACTAGACTGTGGAAACCGTGAGCCCTAACCCCTGTATCTCATCATATTAACTCGCGTTAAAGCAGAAATCAAAACAAGCTGCCTTGGTTTTAATCATCAAACTCAAGTTCAGATTCTTCTACAGGCCCTAATTCTTCAGGCTAAAACATTCCCACTGTTACTTTAACCTGAGTTAACCAAATGCACCTCAGCACGGAGAGATTATGAATCAAAGTGCTGCTTTGCACGGGTCATGGTACCAGCACTGGTCTAAAACGCCTCCTGAAGGTACTGTTAAACTTCTGCGACATGGCCAAGCTCTGGGAAGATGCCTGCTCGTTCAGAAAATGACTGGCAGCAGTTGCCTTGACTCACACTCTCCTGTGAAACTGTCAGAAAAATATGGCTTACACCCCCGATACCACAGGCTGTTGATTTGTCTCAGCTGCTGGTTTTGGTTTCTTGTTCTTTAAGCTTCTGGGGAGCTGTGAAGATAGTGCTTTTCTTTCCATTTTTGGTTTAGTACTGATACCATGGGATTTTTTTTTGCTGTAGTAGGAATATCCGGGAGAATTTTGGGCAGAGGTACCAGCTAAAATCCTGGTCTTTTTATTGTGTTTTTGTTGCTGCTGCTGTGGGGTTTTTTGGTTTGGTTTTGTTTTTTTCCCATAAGTGATGCTTTTAAATTCATATGGGGAAACTCCATATGCTTTCCTGAAGTGTGAGATCAGTGGGACACCTTTGAAAAAAATGAGGTGATTAAATTAGGGTTTGGAAGCCAAAGAGACAAAACCCCTTTGGTTTGGTTTCTGCCATTGATTTTCCCTGTGAGTTGGAGGCAAGCGTTCAGCTGGCTGCTAGCTCAGCCTCCTTGCTTGTAAAATGAGTTTAATGAGGCTGTTTACCATGTGGTGATAAAGCATCTACAAATCTAGGTGCAAAGTATATTAATGAGGACTGATACTGTAATTATTACATAGCAAAGAGGGGGGTAGCCAAAGATCTCAGAATAGAGGGTAGAAAAAAGGTAAAAGGTTAATTTGAAGACTCACTCTTGTCCCAGGAAACATCTAACACAGGTTTCTTCTGGCAGAGGGAATATTTTGCAGGGAGCGTTTTGCTGCTGTTTCCATGTGTTGGAAAGATAGTTGGAGACGCTGTTTTTTTACAGTTAGGTCCTTAATTCAGTTATTTATGAATCAAAATAAAAAGGGAAGCTAATCTGGTGAAAAAGAAAATTGCATTTTTCTCCTGTGCTTATGGCGCTCAGGAGCAGACTGAATAACCTCGGGTGATGCCGTCTCCTGGTAAGTAAGCCAGATTTCAGGTTTCAGGGGATTTTCTCTCTTTTCACTCCAAGCTCATTACCTATTTCTGATGGCACCTGAACATCCCTGGCTTGCCAGGAAAGCATTCAGAGCTGTGTGTGCTCAACACATCTCCAAAGGAAGAGATGAAGGGAGGCATTACTCTAATAAAACATTTTCCTTAGATTCAATGAAGGTAGAAGTGACACTCGCTGTTCACATCACTTTCCTCCTGGCTCGGTGGCTGTGATTGCTCCAACAATGAGAGTAAAAATATTCTTCTTCTGGTAAAGGGGTGCATTATCTACTTTGCCCAGTTAAGCGCATGCTCCAAGTGATGCCCATGCGGTTATTTTGGTGCAGGCTGTTAGCTCCCGCTTCATTTAAGTTACGCAGCCATTTTCAATACTGTCAGCTTAGGATGCCTTTTCTCCTCTCCTGCCACTGCATTGGCCTGGCTGTTCCATATAGCAAAGCTTGTGTTAGCTGACCTGTCACTGTGTGATAAGGCGTGCAGACATTAGCCTCTCAAACGTTGGTGGTCTCGTGTCTTGGCCTTAGGCTAGGTCTGGTAGATACCCCGGATCCTACAGAAGCAGTAGAGCCCTACCTCGTTTGGTGCCCTGCTGTGCTGGTCTTTGAAGAGGGGTAATAACAGGTAACTGCTCCCCAGAACCTAAACTAAGACTGAACAGGAGGAGAACTAAGAGGCAGGACATCAGACACAAGTGAACACCTGAGCAAACCAAGCCCAGTCACTTTTGCGAGTCTGAGCTCAGACTGCCCATGCGAGGGTGCAGACCACTCCCTGTAGCACTATCAAAAATGCTGCAGGCAGCAGTGACGCTGCATTTTTTCCAGGTTTAAAGGGCGGTGAACAGAGGTTCAGTTCATCCACGTGAACATGGATGTTTGCTATCGCTAGTTATTAACCTTACGTATTACCAAGCGCAGGCGTTTGCTGCTGGGCGTGTGTCTCGCAGGTGGTGGGAAGTGCCTGCGGGTTGGACACGTCTCGGGCACACATGAATCATGCAGCAGGGACAGCGCTGGGAACATGTTTCCCACTGCCACAGTAAAAGTGACATGAGCCCAGCTGGCACTCCACAGGGGATCCTGACCGCAGAGTTTTCCATCCTTGCAACGTGCCGGCAGCAGGCTGCCAACAGATCCTCCTCCAACCACCAGAAACCGTGCGGCTTCTCCTGGTGATCTGCAAAAAACAAAAGTCACCTCTGGCTCTGCGCCCTAACAAACCGACACAAATCCCAACAATCACAACACTCCTGGGCACCCGAGGAGCCTCCAGGGGCAGGAATTAATAAGAAAGAAAAAGAATTAGTGACCGAGAGAGAAATCCAAGGAGAGCAGGGAAGTAACAGGAAAGAGGGCACGCTCTGGAGAGCAGCCTGTCGCTGGCGAAGGCGTGTGTACTGGCAGGCCAGGCTCAACTGCAGAGGAAAATGGGACTGCTGCTCGCTGGGTACAAACTGATGATTGTTCTGTGAAGCAATTCACCGTCTCCTGAATTCTGCCCTTTGTTCAGCAGTCCATTAAGGCAGCAGCAGATGATGAGCTGAAGAACTTACAGAGATTCTATTAGGAAACTATAAATAACTTTTAACAGCAAAAATAAAATGTGCATTTGTCCCAGCATTTTTTGTCCAAATGATTATTAATCCACTTAAAAGGAAAATACTCAAATGTACAATTTTGATTATCTAAAACCTCTGTTAATAATTTCTGAGTGTGTGCTTGCTGTTAGAGTATCGAGTTTATTATTTTGCTATTTTAATGAATAACACAGTGTCAAGCTCTTGTTAGCAATTTTTTCATGGTTTTATCTGCACTTTTTCTGTCAGTATAAACAAGGGCTGGAATACAAGTCACAGCATTTGTAAGTTTGTATTGGTGTTTTGGAAACAGAAGATTGTTGTGTGTTACTATGACGGTGAAACAGGTTGTTCATGTTTGATTTCCGTGTGATGCTCCTAATGATAGTTTATGCTTCACGAATCCCAATGTGCATTGGAAATCAGAATGTATATTCTGATTTTATTTTTTTTATGAACAGGAGAACTGTTTTGGTTTGAAACATTGGCTCAGCCACGCTCACAGTTTGATTAATAACAGTGGGAGCATATGGAGTGAAATAGAAATTAGAAATAATGAAAATGCAGGCAAGATCTTACTACGGAGTGTTTAGCTACTCGGTTACCTTTGGTACTCCATCCCAAATTATCTGTGGGTTACTTTTGCCAGCAGCAGTTGCTACAGTCTCATAGCAACTGGACATAACAAATTTATTTTTCTGTGTTCATTTATGTATTTTCTACAACTACATCATTGTGGTTTTATGTTAACAAAAATTGCATCAACAAAAACACCAGCACACCTTTACCCAGGAAATAACCATATGTGGTGATCTTTCCACAGGAGGGAGGAAGGAAGGAACCAGAAGTGGTGGCTGCAAGGAAAATTGAAAGGGAAAGCACGTTGCTCTGTGGTTTTTGAGCTGGCCCAAACACTGAATGGATGCCTAAAGATGTGAGGCTGCCATGCTGCGGGTCATGAGTGGGAGAGAAGCATGGGAGGCGTCGGGGCCTCCAGTGAACTGACCCCGCTCCCCTCCTCCCGACGGCAAAACACCAAGCTCCTCAATAGAAACGACCTCCCTGCCTGCAGAGAAATAGCAGCGTCCTGAACCTGCTGGTTCCCAGGTCCCCTGGGGACGCATGGCTGCTTGCTCTCAGCTCGGAGCAAGATGTCACTGAGTGCCAGCAACGTGCAGGCTCTGGCTGAGCTAGATGGGAAAACACAAATGTTTTGGTGGCAATGACACTTCAAAAAATGTTGGGTTTCTAAAAAACCTGAAAACTTGGAAATTTTGAAAGCCACACCACGTAGGGAGATGACAAACCTTAGTCGTATACAGGCACTACCTATGTCAGTTAACGCCTTTCTGCAGCTCCCTTCTGATTTCCGGGACAAGACACATAAGGTTCATAGGCAGAAAGAGGGAAAGGCCCAAGACAAATCCTTAATTACATTATACTCTTTATTGCCTATTCTGAAGTCCAAGGCTTTTGATTTATCTTCAACGTGTTTTGAACTAAGGCCTAATATCTGACATAGCCTTTGTACTCAGGATTAAAAATTCAGTAACTCTTTCTCATGTTACCTGGTTTCTTGTGCAAGTCTTGTAAATTTGGTAGTGAAGGGCACCTCCTGTGATGACAGCTTCATGGCAGATGGATCCCGCCACCCAAGTCCTGCTGTGGAAACAAGCACACCTTGCTGCTCATGGTGCCCAGAGGGAACAGCAGTAAGGGAAAAGCTGCCAGCCCTGGCCAAGCTGTCTTCTGCAGCCTCTGGTGTGAAGGTGAGAACAGCTGCTGACCATGCTGTCTTCTCCTAGCCAGTTGCTCCAGGGATGCAGCTTCAGACCCTCAGGCCAGTGACGACCACTCAGAGTCACACAGAGTAGAAATTTTCATCCAGGAGCACAGTGGGGGTGGAAGGGCTGCAGATCACATGACAAGTCAATGAACAACCCAATTTGCCACTGAAAAGCATTCAGAGTGCAAACGCAATGTGCAAATTCATTCACACGTCTTATTTGTTGCTGAGAGCTGACAAAAACAACCACCAAGCCCCAAGCTTTGGGGTGCAGCCCAGTCTGGGGACAGCAGACAGGCAGCAGTGCTGCCACCCGCCTCTGCGCCCACCCCTGCCAGGAACAGGATGCCGTAAAGATCTCCTCTGAGGGAGAAACATTGATCTCCTACCTCATCTGCTCCAACTCTGCCCTGCAGATTGCAAAGGATGGTTTCTCATCAGCCTGCAAAATCAAGAGGTGTGTGCAATGACCTTGCCTGAAACCCTTCTGTATTTCTCCCATAAGAGGCAGTAGAGCAACCACCGGGCTCAGCACTTCATGCCATCCTCAAACTGCTACGAATGGGCCTTGGTTCCTCGCCCTTTGTCCCCCATCTTAACTTGTGCGTGGGTTTTGTTGGAGGATGAATTCAGAAAGCCTTAAGGTGGCAGCACCAGACCCCGGTACCCGTACACGCAGCCCTGGGCTGGGCCAGGTGGGTGCAGGGGCAGAAAGACCGAGGGCTGGGAGGCAGCAGGGATTCAAGAGCCAGCAGGCGAGGGGGCAGGCAGAGGAGGGCACAGAGAGAGGTCGGGGCTATAAGGAAAGTTAAAGGCTTCACACCCAACACACCAGGATGAATTTTGCACTGCAGAACACTAGGGGAGGTGGGCTCAGACCTATGGTATCTACACAAGGAAGAGATGGTTCACCAGCCTGAGGAGTGGCTGTGCTAACAGTGATGGAACGCTGCTGCCTGACATGCTCCGCAGTGTGCACAGCCTGGGCTTTCAGTCCCAGTTCCCTCAAGCCTGCTGGGTTTGACTAAAGTCAGGCTGAACTCCTTGGGTCTCCAGAAGGTATCACCCCAAATGTCAGGTTTGCTAGAAAGCAAGCAGGGATCAAACAGGGAGTTTCAATTAAAAGCTGCATTGGAAACTGCAGGAAAAACTAAGGCTTTGAAGATGTAGGCTGTGATACCTCTTCTGTGTAGACTAACTACCCACTGCTGCCACAACTCCCCGAGCTGCTCTGGACAGCCACACTAAAGCCCCACGGGTGTGTGGGATTTTGGATTAAAACCACTGCTAAATATTTTCAGGGATGCGCACACCCTGACTCCCTCACTTGTACCATCGTGAATTGCTGCATTTATAAGCAGGATGGATTCAGACTCTTCTCTAACCCACATGGCAACAGGGCAAGAGGCAACAGTCACAAGCTGCAGCAACAGGAATTGTGACTAGACATAAAGAAGAATCACTGCTCCAGGAGAACAGCTCAGTGTAGGGGTCCAGAGAGGGTGTGGAGTCCCCACCCTGACTGCAAGGTCCTGAGCAACCTGGTCTAGTTCTGAGGCTGGCCTTCACTGAGCTACAAGGTTGGACCAGAGACCCTGAGAGGTCCCTTCCAGTCTGTTCTGTAACAGCATTTCCAGATAGCTTTAAAACACAAATGTGGATGAGAGGTAAAATGTTCATGTGTGTCCTTTTTTATAAGTCACAGTTGTTGGCTAGGATTCCTGATCATAGATACATTTTGAATTCTTCTTCAACTCTTGGTCTACAGTGGGTACACCTTTGTGAAGAAATGGAGATTTCCTCACTTTGGACAAAGAAAAAGCAAAACTGAAGGAGCCTGATTCTATTAGAAACAAAACAAAAAGAGCAGAATTTCAGGACTGGTGACCTGCCCAGATGAGGAAGACGTGATAGGCCAAAAACCCAATCAGAGAACTTGCTGAAGTGTAACAGCACTGAAACAGCCACTAGTTACCAGGGGAGTAACCTCTGGGTGAGCCTGGAGGTGCTGGAGCTTTCTGCACCATCTGATGAAGGGAGACCAGCTACAGATGCCCTTGGTCACACCTCAGGGTTGGAGGGAGGGCTGGGAAATGTGAGCTCCTGCATCCCAGATCCTTTGGGCTACAACTCCAAAACACAACCCTGAAGTGACTCCAAGATGAATTATGAAAATCAGGATGAGTTACCTGCAAGCGACACAGACGTGCAACGCACAGATGACCTGAAGTCATGTAAAAGATGGAGAAATGCAACAACAGTCTTAAAAAGACTCCCACAATCAAGGGAAACAAGGATGGAAATGTCTCGGCCTGTTTACGCCTATTACAAACCCTCAGGTGCAGAATTAGGGATACTTGTCTGCTCTGGCAATTACAACAGCCCAAGCCACACAGGCTGCAGTAGAAATCAAGCTCAAGCACTCACTGTCACTTGAGGCAGAAGTGAAAACAAGGGAGAAATACAAGAGTTAGTGGCTTCTCTGTCCTCTAACACAAGGTGCTGTTTTGTGTAGCTGTTAGAAGCTTATTTCAAGGACTGGTGGTTAGGAAATTGTGGCCTGAAGGTACAAAGCTTGCTCACTGCAAGGAAGGATTTTATCCTTTCATGAATGCTGCCTGTTTGCTTGTGCAGAGGCACAGTCCCTTGTGGGACTTTGAATTGTGACATTTAAGTTGCTGAAGTGCCCCCTGAACTCAGGACAGACTGTAGCTGTGGTTTTTACCACTCCCACCCAACATCATGCAAGCGGGTCAATGAACACTTCTTTTCTCGGCTATTGAACCATTGCACTCATGCATTTCCAGACATATGTATATGCTTAAAGATCAAAAAGTTAAGTACATATATTCTTACAAACCGCAAATCGGTATATCATTAATGCTAGTGAAGAAAAAGGTAGGTCAGAGGGCTGTTGCAAATGGCCAGATGAAAAGGCTGTTCAGACAAGCCCCAGACTAGTCCTTTCTCTTGCATTGTAAAGGATAAGAAAGGAAACTTGCACCAGACCCTTCACTGAGCACTCGACTGCAGACTGGGAAGGGTTGTTTTTTTGATCACCTACTCTCAAAGTCCGAGTAACTCCCAATAAATGCTAAAAATAAGGGGCAAATCTCTCTGACTCTCTGCAGAAACGGTAAATACAGGTTGCACAGACTTCTAGCACCCCTGTCTCAAGCAGTTCTCTTAGTTAGCTCAAATGAAACCCTAGAAAATGAACAGCAGCCTTTGTGTTCCACAGTTGCTGACTGGAGGCAGGAAACCAAGATGGAAGTACGAGTGCTTTGAAGGGGGACCAACCCACCCAGGTGACCCGGCCAACATTCCCTTTTTAACCACAACAGGGACTATCCTCTATTTGAAACAACCACTTGGATGCAGAAACATTGCTCCATGTTAAGCAGCTGATTTCAGGGCCTGTTGCTGTGTAGTCTCATAAATGGCACAGGATGAGTTTGGTATGGTAGCTACCTACACTGTTCTTCCAGAACTCACACACACACACTTCACACAGAAACCATCAGTGGGACCAGCCACCTCCAGCAGTGAGGACCCCAGGCCTTCAAGTGCTTTTCCAGTGGTCTCAGATCTCCTCCTCTCATGTCTTAGCATTCCCTAAATGGAGCCCCAGGAACAAACCTTCTGTGACTTCTACTGACCTGTTATTTCTCCATGGCTCTTTTGCATGATTAGGCCACTTGCAAAAGGTTTTCTCACCTCTCCTTATTTTCAGGAGGAACTTTGGACCATAAAGCTGCAGTGCTGACCCTCAGCTCAGGGGTGAATCCATTAAATACGGTGATGGGCATTGTCTGAGGCCAATGGGCCATGCTCCAAAGTGGAATTTGTCCCAGTTACTGGCAGTCTACAGTTGTTTATTAGGGATTGGGATTAATCTGCATGATTTCAGTTTCTAATTTGTTCATCTTCTAGACTGCAACAACTCTGTGCAGTCCAGAAGATGCATCTTCTTTCCCTCTTCTTCTGAAGCAACAAACCACAAACTTGATGTTTGCCAAGTCCGTCTTTCACATTTGTCAATAGGAATTCTGTATTTCTGCTGTAACAGCAGCGCTTCCAAGTCTTTTGTGTTCCTGTGGCAACATGCTGCTGCTGCTGCTTTTAATAAAAATGAGTTGTGTGGCTGAAGTAGGCCATGACTGCAGCCACCAATGCCCTCTTTAAGGCTGCAAATGCCCACTTCCATCTCACGGCTCTGGAAACTTTCTTCTCCCAGCACATTTTCCTGTCCTGTGAAGCCAAGAATGTTTCATACTTGGAGTGGAACTGAACACAACCCTGGAAATTTGCTTAGTCTGCAAAACTGCTCCATTCTGTATGGCCTCTGCTTTTGGTTGCTGGAAACATCTTCACCAGCAGTGTTTCACAAGCTTTTCTTACTCTCTTGCAGAGCGCAGCTCTTTGGCTTCATTTCCAAATGGTCACTTAGAGTTTTGCCATCTATCACCTGTACAGGTAGCAATTCCTCCTCAGAAGTTTTAGCCGCAGCAGGACACCAGCTGAACAGACAGATTGCAACATCCATTTTATACAGTAACCTCCTCATCCTGGTTCCCAAAGCAGCAAAGATACTACAAAAAACAGAAGTGTTACATTAAATCACAGTCTTTGTTCTGTGACACACAGTCTTTTCTTGCCTCTTTGAGATCCATTTCCACCTGCCAATGCCTAATTTCATCACACAACACTGAACAATAATTTGTCTGCTTTTCTGCATTTCTTCAAGTGGGAACTGTAAGATTTGTCTTGCCTTACAAGTACTTTGACACTAAGTGATTAAAAAGGGCATGAGAAGTAGATACTATTATGTATGCCCCATAATCCAGGTCAAATATCTATTTGTGGCAATTCCAACAGTCCCCTAAATAATGACCTCAAAATAATCTACAATTTATAAAAATCTAATGATTCCACCTTTCTTCTGAGAGGGAGACACAGCTCAGGTGCAGGAACTCAGGTAGAAGTCCAATTAAGATTTCCTAATACAAATGTTATAAAACTTACAAACTTTTCCCTTTTTAATATAAACATTAGATGTGGTGACGCTTCTCTGATAAACTGGCTTTAGCTCATGGGACTCTTGCTATACAACATGGAGTTACCTTTACAACACTCCGCTTATCTTTAGTGTAAATCCAGAGTGCCTCCCAGCTCCTTCCCTGAAAATGTCATTTTTTGCTGCCCCATCCACTACAGGATATGGCACTGAAAATAAGGAATTTCAATAAAACTCAGAAAACCATTGTCACGATATACCTCAAAGTCAGGGAGCACTGACCTCCAAACCCAGTGCGACCTCCAGGGTGGGTTGTGAGCAGGTCTAGCTACAACCCTGAAGCCACTAATGTAATGCAGGCAGTATTTGCAGATGACCTGGATGTGTTCACATGCAGTAGCATGCACATGCAGATTACCACGCAGAAGAGTACAGAGTCAGTCTGAATCCTGTTCCCCAGCAAAAGGAGAAAACTTCCTTCACAGTAGGTTTGCTATGAGCTAAACAAGTATTTTTCTTTTTCAAATTATCTGTATGGGAGATAACTCTCTCTAGGACTGCTAAGAAATACCAGCATTTCTAAAGCTAGCCAGGTAAGGCAAAAATTGGGTAATCATAGTGTTAAAACTGAGTTAAGCAATAAATTACAAGAAACCTCTGGAGGACGAGGAAAGGGAAGCAATCTTGGCTCTCAATGCAGCCCCATGAAAGGAGCCAGTGAACAAGCAATGTTCCCCCTCTAATGCAGGCTCCCTCCTGTAGAGGTACTAACTAGGATATGGGCCCCACTTAAGAAATGAAATCCTACAAGATGACTCTGTAAGCAGCACCCTGTCCACTTTTCAGCTGGATGACAGAGCGAACCTTTTGGATGCAACCAGAAGTACAGGCAGAGCAAAAAATTAAACATTCAGGTATAGAGATAATGACAGCAACTACTTCACTGGCCTCTATGTTGTAAGGAAAACCTCATTCTTTCCTTTACAGCTTTACATACAATTTATAGCTGAAGAGCACAGGTTAGTTTGGGACCTGAGAGCGCAGGGTATCCATATAGAGGTGATTTTCCAAGGATCTGCATTAGCTCAACTCTCTTCAGCATGCAGCAACGCCACAGAAAAAGTACTGGAAAGTTACCGGTCTCCCACAATTTTCTAATAATTACTTCTTTTCTAGTAATTACTACCTTTATTAAATAAATCTTCTGACTCACAATATACTGCAATAGTTTTACCTAAAAAAAAAACCCCACCAAAACCCAAAAAAACCCAACCAACCCCAAAAACCAAAACCGACAAAACTAAACATGTTTGTTAGAAATATTCCAGTCAAGCAAGAATCGCAACCTATTTCACAATAGAGAGATTTCTAACCCAAAACTAAGGTTGTAACTTCAGTTCCAATTTATCATAGGAAAGTCTGCAGAGCCACAAAACATTTGCCATATCTGTGTATTTTCTAGATCTGTAACTGAGCCTGAATTACTTGTACTGTCTGTTCTTTTTCACACAACTTACAATCACTAAAAAAATGATCCAGACCAATGATGATTTATTAATCCTCAACCATTCTGTTGATACCCTGTTCCACTTCCAAAGGTCTGATACATAAACTCAATTTTCTGCATTTTTAGATAGAGGACTGCTTCTTCCAGTCATTCTGATAAGCCAGGGACCAGGTAGGACAAACCAATTCTGTGTCTCTCTAACAAATATTTCTATCATGTCCAAGCACTGCACTCAAGATGGCATAGGTAATTCGTGACGCAATAACACTACTATTAGGCACGATAATTTATAAGGTTTATATCCAACTCAGCCCCAAAATGTTCTTCCCTTAACTGTACCAGCTTAATTAAAGGTTATTATCTTTGCTCACATACGTTCTATGTACATTACAGTTCAAACTGCACATTAAACAGTCAAAATATTAGAGCTATCATTTAATTACCCATATCTTGATGAACTTACCGTTTTTTTAAATGCATGTCTCACCAAAAATATTTTTCTTTAGCTTGGCATTAGCTGGACTCTATGAACTAATGTCCAGCATTCTTTGGCAGATGGTCTGCCCAGAACCCCTTAACATTGCTCTATTTCACATCATCAGTTTGTCTTGGGTTTCAAGACTGATTGAAAAGGTTCAAGAATATCACAAACCCAGGTAAAATTCCCACCTGTACCTACATGATACACAGATCAGTGAGGTTGGCCACCACCTTCTGCAGTGGCAGCTGAGACTGCTTTTTCCTCCTGTGCTGCAGAGTCTTGCTATAAACTCCACAGTAGTCTATGTCTTAGATTTCCAAGTGTAGATTTCACACGCAATAAAAATCCATGATGAATATACCGATCAGCAGCTCCTGGTGATGTATCCCAGGGCCTCCACCAGTTCCTGCAGGAGGAGTTCCTTTATCCTCATTTGCAGCTGAACACTGATCAGCTCATACCAATAGACATCCTTTGCACGTGGAATCCAATGCATGTCCATTATGAAAAAACATAATCTCTTTCCTTGAACTTGTTCAGCAGTGTTGACTCAGGTTAGTTTTGGAATTTCCTTTTTAAATGGCAACAACACACTCTGGAAACATTGTTAGTCCATCACACACATTTCCCAGGAAGTAGGTGTAAGTCTCGTTCCTTTCAGAGATCCTGACAGGAGTCAGACAGCGTAGAGGAACACTTTGAACATGAGCTGCCTTATCCAAACCCTCATTAGTTCATCCCTCATACAAGCAGGTAACTTCGAAGTGGCTGGCAGGTCACTCATTTTCTTCTTGACATAATCTCTGTGTTTTAATGTTCTGCTGCAGGTCTTTTCTGCTCCTCAAATTCTAAATTAGCCAAGATTTCCAAACCTCTTCTTTCTTTCAAGTTAGGGGTATCCATGATATCAAGCTGTCAATTGCTTTTGCAGGATGGAGCTGGTAAATGCTTTGTACAACAGCTTTCAGGATCCACTCAGGCACTTTGTATCTTCCGAGCCAAAATAAATTTTTATTTCCAACTGGGTTTTATGATTGCTCATTTCCAGGTTCTCCCAAAAAGCCATTACACAATGTTTTAGAGAACCATGGTAGCTCTGGTTTCTGTAAAGACTTGACTAACAAAGATAACCAACTGTAAGACCTCTCTCTACTAGAGAGCACACCCGTTTCCTCTGACAACAGCACTGATGAGGGGCTAAGCTGCAGCTGATTTGAAGGGTTTTAAGCACTCCTCACTGAGAAATATTTCTCATGGGGTCAAGTGTGGTACCATTTATTTGCTCCATGTGACTCCCAATACTTTCCAACCACAGTGCACGAGGAGCTATTGGATCTCCACAACAACCATGAGCACCCACTAGGAAAACCTCTGAGACTCCCTCCCAGCTACCCAAAAACCTTCTCCCTCTGCTGCACGACACCACCTTGAAGAGCCAAAAGCATCAAATTCATCAGTTTCACCACAGGGTTCTCTGCTGTCACAGTACTACAAAGCTGATTCTTCACCCACATAGATCAATGCAATAACAGCAACTTTTTTTTTTTTTTTTCCAGAACAGGTAGAATAGAACAGACACTAGGAAAAAAAAAAAACAATTTTTATTCAGTTGAAAAGAAGTCATTTAGTCAATCACATTAACTATGCTAAAAATGATTTTTTCTGACTACACCAGCAGTTAAATATTTTCAGCACCAATTCAGGACACATTAGTGACATTTATCACAACAGGTCTATTTCTTAATGTAGAAGGACATACTAACTTCAGTAGCTGCTACTGGGAAAGGAATAAGCAGAAGACTGCCCTTTCTTTCCAAACACTTACCAGTGAAAGTAGCAACTTCTAGAAATAAATAACTGCCAAATTATCTCCCAAATCTTTAAATTGATCTTTTAAAAATAGAGTTAAAATAGATATCTTAATATGAGCTATCATAGATTTTATTTTTTATGTGCTGAATACTCCACAATGCGAGTAGCTGAGCAAGCATCCAGTACATAACTTTTTAAAATAGTTCTTCCCTTCCCACAATATCCAACCCCATTTTTTTTATCCAAGTCATGCTGGTTAGACCCCTATCTCTAGTGACTTCCCAGTAAACACCACACTGTTTGATATCACTAGGATATGCTACCATCCTACGAGTGAAAAGTCAGTGACCTGGTCAAATACCACCAACTCACACGAACAGAAAATTCATTCAGTCATTGGCTCGTTAGCTCTGAACATCAAACAAATTCTAAGCTTTGATTTTTAAAAGCTTTTGTGGTCTTCCTCTTGCTGGGACAGTTCAGAAGGTCATCACTGAAGGCAGAACTGATGAAGGCAAAGAAACCAAAAAAGCAGCAGATAGTACTGTCTCTCTGTCCTTTTAAACAAATCAAGTTCGCACAAAACAAAAGGAGACAAGGTTAAAATGAAGTTTATTAGTTTTTTTTGGTTTTTTTAAGCTTTTTTATATAAAACTGTTTGTGAAACAGCTATTTTATTCCCATGGCAGAGTGACCCCTGAAAGATGCACTAACCCCTTTCTTAAGGCCTTAACAAGAAAAAATTATGATTTTTTTTGTTGTCGTTCCTTAAACCCAAATGTTTTAAACTTACATAATTTACAAAAACCCCACCCTAAATAACCGTATAGTGTAGGCTGTTACACTGACATTCCCTCTTTCTTACTTAGGAAAAGCAAAACATTAAAAAAAAAAAAAAAAAAAAAGGGCTCAGTGAATTTTCCTGATCAGTTTGAAGATAACATGGACTCCACCAATATTCAGACTTCCTTTCCAGTTCCCCAATCTGGCAGGTAAACAGTATCTTCCTCTCACCTACCTTCAAAACTGAAGGCAGTTTCTTGGAATGATTTGGGGGTGCATGTTGCCACAAAGGGCAGGTACTCCCTTCCTCCGCATGGTACAGGTGTTCCCGCATGAACAAGGTGTAGAGGATCTAGAAAGCAGCAGCTACCTCTTACTTTATGAGCCTCATGACCTAAGAGTCTTCAGATGTTTTTCAAGCTTCCACTATTAAATATATAGTGTTTCTCAATAACAATAACCTCCCTACCTGCATACACAAGTACTGACACCCCATCACCTGCAACCATCCAAACCTTCCTCTCATACCCTACAAACAATTTATCATGAATTTGTTTGCCTTTTAAAATTGAACTTCCTTGGACATTGTAAGAAAGAAAGCAAGAGGAAGGGAGACAAGTCCTGTTCAGAGCACTCCCAGTTCTGCTGTTCTTTCCCACAAAACGTTAGGCTCCACGAGCCTTGCTTTGATTTAGTATTTACTTTAGCTACAGTTTTCTTTTTTAATTTATATGGGTTTTTGTTAATTTTAATCAAAAGCATCGAAAGGGATATAGCGCACCTTTCATTTAAAACAAAGTCTTTCAAGACTAAAAAATAGATCTTTATATATATATATATTTATCCCTCCCTCTTTAATTCCCCCCACCTGTTTCCTTTTTCCCCCTCCCCTTCCCACTGTCACTATGGAGATTGTGTCCATGGAAACAGCTGGTTCAGACTCCTTGGTCAGATTCTGTGATGTTATCAGTCTTGAGTGTGATGTAAGAATTTATGAAGGAAGTGCTGGCATTGGCAGGCACGTTGAGAGGGGGCATGGCTGCACAGTGGGAGAGATTCCATTCAGTCACGAATGTCCACCGCTTTTTATCTCAACAGCCTAACCTGAAAAACAAAGTGAAACAGGAATATTGGAACGGTTCCCTTCCTTCATCTGCCGACACGCCCCCCACCCTGGATTCAGAAAAACCCACTCAGCAGCCTACCACAGCAGCAACACCACCAAGAGCTCTTAAGTTTTGTGGACTAAAAATGGATGGAAGCACAACAGCAAGTAGTTCATAAAAGCAAATCCATGTGATAAAAAGTATTAGTTTAACAACCAGCAGAAAATGAAGTAAGTCTAGCTATGGAGGAGGTCCAGGACGACGGGACGATCTGTGCCACAACAACAGCACGGCACCCAGCTACCTCCAGCAACCAGAAAGGAGCTTTTTTGTCTCATGTTTGCTCCTCATCTTGACTATGAAAACTAGAAACAGAGGGGCCAAGCACATTCAAACGCCATGACAGCTTCTGGGATGCCACGCTGCCCCTCAGGGACCCAACCAAAGTATTTTCATGCAGGTCACCATGCTACCATCCGACAGTAGTTTTCAGTGTGAATATGTAGCAGATAGTGAAAGCAGTATCAAAACTACAGGAGTCCAACCACAGGAACCAAATTTGGGAAATGGCTAGATTTCACAAGCTGAAGGTAAAGGTGCAGTTAAACTAACTGGAAGTCAGGTAATATTTCTTTCTGTTGCTTTTTTGTTCTAATTGCCAGATTACAACGGCAGCGACAGTTCATGGAAGGACTAAGCTTGTGATGTCTTTCAAGGCAAATGTGGAAGTGCCCAAGTGCTTGGCACACTTATTCTTCCTGTCTAGAAATTCTGAGGTGAGAAAATTAACTTCAGGAGTTTGAAAAGTTGGTGGAGGCTCAGTTCCAAAGAGAAAGTGCAGACAAAGTCTAAAATTTAATTTCTCTAAGCCACGGTTCTAATTTTTAATCTGCAGATCTAAGAAAGCAAAGCTTGAAATAATATATTCCTTTCTTCCCTTCTCCCATAGCACAAATGATCCCAGAAGCAATTTGTTTATTTAGTGAGGTTAACCCTTTGAAATAACTTTGCTAAATCCCTCCCCACCAGCTAGAGAGCTGGGGAAAAGGAAAAAAGCTCACAACATAAGCAACGCGTATGGAAAGCGGTTAACAGCACTAGAGGTGTGCCTGGGAACGAAGTAATACCCATGTTCATTCATGGCTGGCAATTAAACTCCAGGAACCCTAAGTGTGATACAGAAGTCAGTGCCGTTCTGGTTATCAGCACACCAATTAGATTACATCCCAGCAAGCCCACCTCTTGGCTGCAAACATCCCCTCACAGAGGGGTGCCAGGCTAAGAGCGAAGAGAGAGTCAGGCGAGTACATATGAAAAACAGACAGGTAAGCCATGGAGCTACAGCTAAAGGAGGAGAGGAGGGAGGTTCCTAGAGAGTTCAGGCAGCTGACCTCTGTGGTATGCATTAATGTGCCACTGTGAGCCCTCGCTGAAGGAGTGTCACCGCCGTGTTGCTGTCTCTGGCTCCTGTACAACTGCAGCTTGCCCATGCCTGGAATCGGTCCAGAGCATTAGGCACTGCCTCAGGGAGGAAACAGGCTCACCGCACAGAGAGTCCTTCCCCATTCCTGGACAAGATCCAGTGCACCAGACTCACTCTCACAGTCACTCTCCAGATCTGGATTTGATCCAAATGTTCTAGAGGCAACTGGCTCAGGGAGAGAGAAGCAACAGAGACAGAATACACTGACTTGCCTGGACGTTATCCAACACACAGGATTTTTCTTAACTTGCTGGGCCTAGGAGTGAACCAGGACTAAACCAGCCCAATAACCTAGCAGCTGAGTGCCCATTCTATCTTACACTAAGGCCAGCAGAAAGGCAGCTCCAGTACTACCACCACTGTGACAGAATTCCTCTAAACTTCTTTAATTATCACAGTAATGCCACAATTTATTATTATTACTTTTTAAATTAGGATCTTTTAGATATGCATGGTTTTTGTTTGGGGATTCAAGGTCAGATTGGAGAACTTCATCTTTAAGACATTCTGAGCAACATCAGGGGCAATGGGTGCAAGCTGGAACACAGGAGATTCCGCTTAAACTTCAGAAGAAACTTCTTTACAGTGAGGGTGACAGAGCACTGGAACAGGCTGCCCAGGGAGGTTGTCGAGTCTCCTTCTCTGGAGACATTCAAGACCTGCCTGGACACCTTCCTGTGTAATCTCATCTAGGTGTTCCTTCTCCGGCAGGGGGGTTGGACTAGATGATCTTTCGAGGTCCCTTCCAATCCCTGACATTCTGTGATTCTGTGATAACAAAAAGGGGATGCTAAATAGGACCTTTTGGATAAGAACTACTTGAGGCAAAAGTGGATTTGGAAAGAAATGATGCCTTAGAGAGATGTCTAGAGCACACAGTGCAGAGATTCCACCACCTGTAAGGTCTTAAACCAATATATATGATATATAAAAGTTAGCACTGGACAATAATGCAGGAAACAAAGCTGTGTAAAGGTCTCTGGGACACAGTAATGTTCCTTAAAGCACCTTAAAGAAATGGCCCAAAAAATCATCACTGACAAGGCTTCTCTACTGTTAAACAGTTGTAACAGAAGCCCTGTCTGTGAGACTACCATCCTGTTCTAATGTTATGAATTATATTGCCTTTTACACTTTATGGAAAAGAGAAAGGCTTAAAAGAATCCAAATGACCTTTACCATGGAGGGAAAAGTTACTCAAATAATGAACTTGAAATACTATTTGCATAGTAACTGTTTTAACAACACTCCAAAGCCAAGAAAAAATGCTGTTAAAAATGAAAAATCACAGAACACAGCAGAGTTAAAGCAAGTCAGCAGTCAGTCTACGAAGGGTTTATATGAAACACTATGTCTTCTGCTACTCCACTATAAACCAGAATTCTCTGATTAATCTCTCAGCCTTCAAAAAACACCATTAAAATCACTTCGCAATTACTTGACTCGAGAAACAGGTAAGATTTTAAGGTGGGAAGCAAGGGAATGGCAGTGAAGGAAGGAGATTGTTATAATCAGCTCAGAGAACAGACACCAAAGAGCAACTTCACCTGCATGACTGCAATAAAAAGAGAAGCAACTGGCTTGAGTAAGAAATGCAACTGAGCAGTGAAATGAAGGAAAGAGATCTTCTTGGGCTGCAGTTTATGGGAAAGGGCACCAATAAGTATTAATTTGAAATCAAACACTTATTTCATTTACACCTCCCTGTTACCACTGAATGGCAAAGCACTTGGTGGAAATGAAATAAGAAATCCCAGCCTCATCCCACTCCCTGGGTGCTAACTCCCACCTCTGTGCTACTTCCTCCTTGTGCCAGGATATTTGTCCAGCCACAAAGTGAACCAGATGAGGAAAACGGCCCAACTCAAATGCTAACATGACAAAATGTAGTTCCAGACAAATTGAGTTCCCCACCAAGTTCACATATGGCTGTATGGATGCTGAGACCAGACAAAGAGGGAGTCAGGAAGGAAGAGTGGCGGGGAGTTGGGGTGCGAGAGCACAACCGCTGCTTTCCACAGCACTGCCGACTCCCGCTGACTTAGGGCAGCTACAGCCCACCCTGGATCCAAAGCGAGGGGAGGTAAGGGACCAGAGTAAACATTACAAACTTATGAAATTGTGGCTACTTGTGGATACAGTTCCACCTTCTATCACCCATGTCTGTTTGCAAAATAGGGGAAAATGCTGGTCTGAAAGAAATGTAGTGGGCTCCTGGTAAGACTAATTTACTTATCCCTCTATTTACATTTACAGAAAAAAAAGAGAATCAAGATTACAATAATCTTGAACTCATCAGTATTATTAATTCTTCCTTACATACAAAGTTTAAGAGACTTTGATAAATGTATTTATACGGAAGCTTACTATTAACTACTCTGAGACTTACGGAAAAAAACTTTCAGATCCTTATGGACATGATCATGGCAATATGAAAGGAGATTTCTGCCACTGGTTTAGCTGGGAGATTTATCAGGCAGTTGTAACATCTAACAAGCTTTGCCTCTCACTGCTAAACAGAAGGAACTGCTGCGGAAATACAAAAAAAGTGAAGTCACCAGCCTGAACAGAACGGTATGAGGGGGAAAAAAAAAAAAAAAAAAGAAGAAAGAAACAGTTATTACAAATTTTCTGAATATACATCAGAGCACTTTGATTTCTCACAGAAATGGGGAAGGCACTGGAGGTAAGGAGCCACAGAAGGCAGCAGGTGGAAACTGTAAACTCTCCCCAACTCACCTGTGCTTGCTTTTATTTCCATTCCCAGGAGTACACTTCCCCCCTCACCCCCGCTCCGACTGCTCTGTGCTGAGGCTGCCTTTCACCATCTTGTTCTGCAAGGAGGGAAGAGAGCAGGGAAGGAGGGGCTGACGAACCAGCAAGCCAAAAGGAGGAGGAAAAAGAAAATGAGGGAGAAAAGGAAGACAGGGG
>NW_010322270.1:34849-53003 GCF_000700745.2 Antrostomus carolinensis
ATACAGAAAGTGAGAGAGAGAAAGAGAAGTCAGTATTGGAACCAGACACAGATTTTTCAGAGTTTTCCCTGTGACAAAAGCAGGCAATTCCGCAAAAGTAAAGAGTCTGGGGTATGAAAGCCTGATTAATTTTAAGAAACACAGAGCTTAACATAAAAAGGTAGAACAAGCTGAGAAACATCACTTAAAAATGCCCCACAGATGGCTTAAGACAATCTAAGACTGCAGTGCCACCAAAAGGTGAGGTATCCCATCCCCTTTATCTCCTCCTCATCAGTTCTGTTGCAACAGCACTTGCTGCGATGCAGAGACACAGCTAGCTGGATTTGCCAGAGGAAGCCAACCCCTCAAAAGATGATTAGTTTTCAGACAGCATTTTCCCTGTGGTAAAAGCCGCTATTTTGCAAAAGCAGCACATTCAGGACATGGATGGTTGAAGCATCAATGCTGACAGAAGGAAATAGGAAAGCTCACTGGGGAGCACAGGGAAAGGCAGGACCAGTCCCTCTGGACTTAGCTTGCTTATGCCTGAAGTGTCAAGCACAGTTAATGAGGCAAGAAGCACCTTTGCTCTCCAGGAGCCACTTATTATTATGAGGTGTATTTACCGATATGAGGCATGGATTGAAAAAAGGATAAGAGGCACTATACTGGGGGACTTATTCAGTGTTAGCAAGTTTATAAAATTAGTTCTTCCACCCATTAACTACAGAACAGAAGAATGGGGTATTAGATAGCTACTTATTAGCTACTAATGTTAAATTGGTGTTACCTAAAAGGACAGTTTTAAATGGTCTAATCTAAAGTCGTTCTTCCTCTCAATTGCTCATGTTCATATAATGCAAAAAATTAATGCAATTTGTTCTCCAGTCACCCTAGAGCAATGGTTTCCAACCTTCCTGTTCCTGCCTCACAACTGGCTAGAGCTCCCCTTTCCAGGCACTACAATGGAAGTAGCAGGGTGATCCTGCATTCTGCCCTGCAAAAGATTTGGAACAAACCAGTAATGATCAGTGAACCAGAGGGCAGGGGCAGAGTCACAGCCAAGCAAAAGAAACTCTGCTTGACTTCAAACAAATGATTCACGTCTTTACTAAGCAAAAACCAACAAATTTTAGTGTCAAAGAAAGGCTGCTGGTGTTCAATTTCCATTTTCAACGCAACACAGAAAGTGATAGTTCTGAATAAAATTCAAAATTTTATTGCCTCATGAAGTACCTTCATCAACTTAACTGGCAGTTTTCCCCCTCCTGCCCCCCAGGATTACTTTAGAAACCAATGTGCCAGCTCAGTATCTTCTCCGGGAAGCTGGGTTCTATAAAATGGTTTCCTTTCACGGCTGGAGCACCATCACTGCAAGTGCTCACATACAGCAGCAGTGACTCAAGCCAGCTATGAAAAGCTTTATGTTTCCCTGTAATACTTCAGGCAGTGGGCAGCAAAAATGAAACAGCTTTCAAAGATGTAACCTTCCTATTCTCTTTAGTCAAGCACCTGAAGTTGGGCAGAGGGCGGCACGTAGGTTGCTGCATTCTGCAGTCAGGGGAGTTCATCCTTCTGTTTTTTGTTTGGCAAGATCTACAGGTTCATGTAGCATTAAGGCATGAATTTAAGCTTGCAGTACCTTTTCAACATTATTCCACAATTGTTTAGAACTATTTTTTCCTTTACATTATTAAAAGTAGGCCAGTTCTGCACAACAGCCTAAAAGGCCCCAGAATCTTCAGTGCATTTTAAATACATGTGTATAAATACATCATATTGTGGTAGAACATCCAGAAAGCAACATGAGACATTCTTGTGTGTTTACAAAAAACAGATTAAAGATAATCTGTGAAGACAAAAGCCCACCAGATGTCAGTCTAATTCTAGGTAGAGAAGAGATCTGCAGACAAGGACTAAATGGAGCCTCATCTCTGCTAGACAGCAACACAATTTTTCCCCATTATCATTTACTTCCCAGCATATGCCATCCACACGCTTGGACAATTCCTGTTGTATCCAACTGGCCACAAGAATAGCCACTTTTCTGGATACTTCTGAGCATTTAAAACTGGTGGATTGGTATCCACAGCCTCCCAGAGATGTACCCTTCCTTATGGACTGGGAGGAGTATTCCCAGCACTGTATCACATTGCTCATATGTACAAGGGAGTATCTATATAGCATCTGCCTTATGTCCTCTTTCCATGCAGACAGAACAACAGCAGTCCAGCTCTTAGCACCACTGTGTTTGCAGGCTCCAGGGACATTCAGTTAAGGATGCCCAAACCCTAGGCAGAAGCAGCATGCTGAATCCATCACTGAAAATGGTGATGGGTCAGTCTTCTGAAGACCCAAACATCTACAGAACAGCTAAAGAGATAAACTGTAGGCTGAGTAGTAGGACTCAGGCTAGTTACTATCACTAAACTAGAACAAGGTGTTTCAGGTTCATCAGCACATTGCTTCATGATGTAGTCTAAATGTTTCCAAAAACTGGCTGAAACTTTTCCATGAGCCATTTTTCTTCCTCCTTCCATGCTCAGAATATCCAAGGAGAAAACCCACCAGTTTCAATGTAGCACTCAAACAGAAACAGTGAGCAGTGTACTGATCCTATCACAGAGGACAGGAAATGAAGCTGGGCTTTCTAAAGAGTCATCAAGGACCTGAAGAACAACTGAAGAGATAGGGCAAAAACTTCATTTATATTCTTAAACTCTCTGTATTCTTCTCAAGTTGATGCTTGCCCCCAGAATATACCACAAGCACACATCACAAAACAATTAATCTAAAAGCATCTCTTGACTACAAATGTTATTCAGGTATAAAATTACTAACCCAAATTTAGATACCAGAAGAGGGCAGCAAAAAACAGGTCTAATGCAGGAGATGATTCTTACCTTGTGCTTGGGGCACCTCACTGAGAAATTATCTTCGTTTAGTAAACAATCTAGAAGTAGAAGACAGCAATTTATTACTTTTTTAATTAAAAAAAACCCCACCCTTGACTAATACATCACATGTTAACTTTGACTGACGGGTATATATTTTTCATGCAAAGATCTTTTATAGGAATGCTATCTTCTTATAGCAGATTCGTCCTTTCCACCCTCAAAGTTTTAGCAAACAAAATTACTGAACACCTCAAGTGACAATGTTGCCTGGATTATCGAGCCAAGTCCAAGCATCCCCGGTCTCCCTAATCCTCTGCATAGAATAAGAATCACATCAGGAAGTTTACAAATCCTGTATCCCAACCCCCTTCCACTATTCCAGCCCTCCTTGCTACAGCACAAGGAAGGAGGAGTGAATGAACACATTCATCCAACCTGAACAGACGATCCCTGCTTTATACTTCATAGGCAAAACAACATCGGGGGAGGAGGAGTGTGTCTCTAGATATGGGTGTATATGACAGTTTATTTGCAATCTCAAATCCTGGTGATCAGTTTACACTTTGACACTATGTCAGGTCACTCATACTGCTCTTGGATCTGCTTCCATGACTCATATATGTGAAGTTTCTATGATCTAAGAAATAGCTTAATTAATGATTTAAACCTATTACAGAAAGTGGGGCACCTATGTAGAACTGCTTATTTAGGAACAAATTAAGCAATACTGAGGTTGGAAGAGCATTCTTTAGTGGCACTTGCAGTGTAAGTGTTGCTTCCCCTCTCACCCTCACCCACCCTCGCAGACCATGCCTCTAAGGGATGCCGAGTCAGCAGTTCCCAGAAGTTCAGCCCGTTGGTCTGCCTTCCACTTGTGCCTCCCAGATACCCCGTATTTCACCCTCACAGCTAAATCAAAAAGCAGAAGCACTCTCCTGAGAGAATTCAGCTGCCTCCCCCTCTGGGCACCTCAAACTGCAGGGCCACCTCTCAACCTTCCCACACTTCTGACGCTGTTCTTTCCAACTGCCCCACGCACCAAAGGCAGGCTGACCGAGCACCATCACCACCCTCAGCACAACCCACACTGTAAGAATTCAGCAAGGTGCTTATGACCTCCCGTCTGCTCCAGCCTACCCAAACAGCTAGCGAGAAAAGAAGCACAATGGTAAATAAAATGTGCTAATTTAAAACGCTCTTAAGTATGTAGCATAACCAGCACTACCTGCTGTTTCAATCTGCTGGAAGAGTTTAGCAGACAGCAGGAGACTGCAACTAAAGCTTGAGGGAAAAGCTTTCTAGACACCCAAGCTTTGGCAGAGCATCCCTCTGCTATGAAACACTTATGTTTCAACATGAATGCCTCTGGCCTGAATAAAAGGGAAACAGCACGCAATAGGCTAAGTTACTTGAGAGATTTTAGCACAGGGGAGTAAAACCCTTAATCCTGTCCCAGACAACTATTTCAAATACAGTATTAGCAAGTAACAATAAATAAATAAAATGTCTCATTATAAGGGCAGGAATTGTACATTTAAGACTACAGCATGAATTATCACTGCATAATACAGCAATCATAAAAAATATACACAGCAATCACCAAAAACATACACAGTATGTTAGAACAGGATGGAGTTTTCTTCTTTCTTGGAAACCCAACATTGGTAATGAATGCACTTCTCTAGCTAGTACATCAGAAGGGAAGATTGTACAAAAGATCAGGAAGAACTGTCAAAAACCTCGTACCTCATGTCTGATCTGCACATGGAGCTCAATTTCTTACTATGGTTGGCATTTTTGTTGCAAATACTAACAGCAGACCCAATTAATAGCAGGTTTTTTGTTTCTCTTAAGGGACAACTATGAAAAATTTCATCAGCTCACTGCAGAAAAATCAGCAGAATACCAATAAGGCATAGCTTGTTCATCATTACAAAGCTGGCCTGGATTTCAGTCAGCAGTTCCAAGTATTTTATATCACAGATTACAATTCATCATGAAGTCACCAGGCACAGAGCTATGATCAGTTCATTGTGGCAGAAAGGGAAAAAGAACCGAGACTCGTCCTTGTTTGTACAGATTTTTCTCTATAAAGTAGTCAGGGAAAACCTAAAACATTTTTAATAAAAGCCATTATTCTTCTGTAAGCTTCACATTTTGTCTTACCCTCTGTGTTCTCCTTGTTACTCATCTTTAATGATACTTGGGAAGATGCAGGATTTCTGCACTCTAAAAATCATTTTTATTTTGCTGCTTGTCTTTTCCTAATTTACAGTCAAAAATCTTTTGTACATGAAGCTGCCTACGATACATGTTGTGGGGACAAGTGTGCTGGAACAATCACGATCTGAATCCAGGTGGGGAGGAACAAGCAGAGGGAGAGGATACAAAATTTCAGAAAACAAAGATCCTGTTTCCATGGTGACATCCCTAGGACTAAGTTATCTTGAGACATCAGAGGCTCTTCATAAATTTGGACCGAGGAAAGCCAAACACAGACAATGTTAACCACAGTCATTTCCATATAAAAATTACTTAAGTGGCACTACTGATCTTGATTTTTATGCAAATAGCTAGGAGGAGTTCAGCTCTCTTGCACCCTATATTGCCAGAGATTACTTTGTATGAAAGAAGATTAAAAGGAAGACTGAATTAGGCTGCATAAAAGCATCCATATGTACAAACTGGCAGCTTCTGAAGCCCGGTGCCTTGCATAGCAGCCAATTAGCAACAATGGTGCAAAACCTGGCTCCCCACCAGGGTGGGATTAAAAGCCGACCATCAATGCAGAAGCCAGAGCCCGGGTCGCACCGCAGGGGCCAGCCTTCAGCGCTGCGAGTAACTGAAGTCGTTTTCAGATATTTCACCCTCCAGAGACCTTTACAAAAAGTGTGCTGTATTTCAAATGAGGCACAGTAACTGACAGGGTAGTAACTTCTAATTCACACCAATGCCAAGGTGAAAACATGCTCACAGTGCAACTGCCTAGGAGTACAGTGTGCATACTTCATCTCAGCTAAGGCATGGTCACTTCCAGGGATGCTACAGTAACTCAGTAAAAGGACAAATGTTTATTACTCAACACACCCTTAAAAAAAACAAAAACAAAACTCTCCAGCAGGTGTTTTCTGATTTTTTTTTTTTTTTTTAAGCTACAAATCTAGTCATACATACTCCAAAAGCCTGAGAGCCCTTGTAAACGTCAGCACAAACTTCTGAGGACTCAGAACGGATCTGTCCCAGATGCTCAATAAAGCAAGGTGGCATCATCCTTCAAAGCAGGATGGTTGACTTCAAATGAAACTACCACAGAGCTCAAGGAGCTTGAGAAATATCCGTATCTGATTCACTACAGGAAAGACAGCAGCACTGCATAACCAATAAAAAGGGTTTATAGGCAGAGAGCAGGCTGAGGAAAGAGAAAAGAATGCTGATTTGCTTCTCAAGGAAGTCTACATTTTCTGCTTAGGCATAAATGAAAATCAAGTCCTATTCCATATAGCTCGCTTATTTCTTTTACACAGATTTATTGGAAGAGTGGCTATAGATTGAGACAGCTTGATTACACCCACAGAAAAAAGCAACTGCAAACAAGTTCCTTTACTGCCATAATATCAGGCTGAAATTTTGAATGCTAAGGTTACTTCAACCTGGGCTCTCTTTTATTTGTTTTGGTCAAAAACTTCAGCTAAAGCAGTCTAACAATTTCCTTAAAACTCTTTCTTGGAAAAAAGTTATTCTGTCCATGTTAAACATTCCAAGAAATTTTCTCTGAAAAGCTCTAACATACCCTGATTGTCAGTAGGACCTGAATTTAGCCAAGGCTGCCCTTGCCAGCTTACCATAAAATCAGCAAACATAACTCTTTGAAAGCAGGAACGAGGATTTTAATCTGCACATCCTCAGGAGAGGCTTCTTAGATTTTAGTTGCTAGGTGCTTTGAAAAATCCACCAAATATACTTTTATTTGGAGGTGAGTAGGTCTTTCCTGTAAATGAACCTCTGGCCTCACATTTAAGCACCAGACCCAAAAGCACTGAAGCTGTCAGGGCACATTTCTAAGGTTTGGGCAGCCTGAAGAAAGGTTCAAAAACTTCATTTCAAAACTGCAAAATGGGAAGCACTGGCTCAGAAGGCAGCAGAAGTGAAAATGTTACTGAGAAAGGCCATCTGGAACTGCACAGAGTAGAGGCTAGCGGAATTATGAGAAGTATGGTAGGAGAAGATAGAAGCGGGGAATCAAGGATGAGTGCCAGCAGAAGGAGGCTAAAACTGAATGAGGATTGATTCAGTCAGAAGACTGGAGACTAAGAACTAGTGGGATAAGATCAAGGGCAATATACAAGAACAAACAGGGACTAGCAGGGTTAAGTGTGACAAGGAGCTAAGTTGGGAGACCAGAGATGAAAAACAGTGCTAGGAGCAAGAAATCAGAGGAGGAAGTGATGTAAGAGCAGAGAGGAGGAAGCCAGAATGACAGCTAGAAAGATGGGCAAAGGAAGAGTTGGAAAGGAGTAGGGAGAACCAGGTCTTACAAACAGACTGGGATAAGAAATTTGAGAATAGGAACCTGAGACCTACTAGATAAAGAGCCTGTGGCTTGGTATGAGGAGCTGGAGTGAAGAGCATATCAGACACAGACTGAAGAGGAGGAAATAGAAAGGAAAATGTGTAAAGACGCAAATAGAAGTCTTTGTTCTCACTAAATCATACTCTTCCTGGAGTGAAACCAAAGATTCACCAGTTTTACCAACTCCTCTGCTATTATTTAAAAGTGTCTGTGAAACTCCCAGTCCGAGTATCCCATCTCCATGCAGCTCTTGCAATGTATTACTGCTGTATTACTCAAAGGAGGGAAATCAGCTTGGAATGGTGCACTCTGACAGATGGCCATATGACAATGTGATGTCTCATAACAAAATTAAAAGAAAACGAAGTAAGCATAGCCTTGGAACTTGAACACAAAAAGCTACTCTAAAAAAACCTCAAAGGTTGCAAAGTCAAGACAAATTAAAGGAAAAGCCAAATTTAATGTAGCCCACTTCTACATATTATATGTTAGACATATTATATAATGTTTAATATGGATTAAATAGTATTATTATATACCAGTTTTTGTACAGGACACTGCCTCAGCCATGCATGACAGAACTGCTCTTGGGAATCAGTCATGATTTTTCAGTAAATGTGTCATCTGGAGGATCCTATTGTATTTGCTGAAGTAGAGTTAATGAAGAATGTAAGAAAAAGGACAGTATCTTAATTTTGATACCTGCGTTTAGAACATAGAAAATGCTATATACTGTACCCAGTAACACAAGAATCCAAACTATTGCGAACATTCACTATCAGTTACTTTGTTTTTCACAGTATTGAAAAGGGCAGGTCACAAACCAGAAACACATTACTAAACACAGTATGAATGCAAATCTGATTATTCTGTCTCTCAAATGTACTGTAAATAAAAAGTTTATTAATGTTTATGAAACTCTCAGGCATGAAAGTGGTGACATCACAGAAAATTCCACAGTTCCACTTTCAGACCTGAGATGGAATCATATGCAGCAAATAAAATACAGAATCAGAGAGGACAACACATGGTCATGAATGAGTATATGTTCATCCTACAGACTGAGCTAGGGGGCCTTATGGAAAAAGATGTCCGTATTTAATAAGGCAATTACTGTTTTATAAGATGATGAAAATTAAAGAGATGAAAATTAAACTTACATAGACACCCTATTTCTGTTAACTTTTGAGTATGTCTTTCTTTAATCTGAATAGTATTTCTTTAACACCTTACCTAATGTAAAACCAAGGATTCTCCATCTACGCTGTGGTACTAGTAGCATTCCACTGCAATATTAATTTCATTTAAAACATTTCTATTAGACTAAAACGCGGTGCTCCAATAGGGTGGGATTTCACAGTGAGAGGTGCAATATAATCATTCAGGAATGAGCATACCTACTTCAAATACTCTAACATTTGAAAAACAGCCTGTGAAACAAGTGCTTAAACAAGTAGGCCGCTATGGAAATGGGATAACAAACAGGAGGCTTGCAATTATTTGCCAGTCAAGAGCTGTAACCTTGAATCCTTACCTGCTTGTTATCAGACTAAGTTTTGTATGATACAAGAAGTTAGCTAGAGAGGACAGGAACAGTGGGACATTATTAATTCTGAGCTGGTATTTTTTACCCAAGAATAAAGTTGATCTCCATGAAAAACCTTCACTGTTGTACATAAAACGCCAACTCACAACTCCAGGCTCACAGCTGGAGATAATTTAAAATTCACAGTATTTTTTATAATTTGTTATAATACAGCTTAAGTAACATCCTTTCTACTGTCCTCTTCAGTCTCAGAAGGTGAGACCAACCAGACAACTGCACAATCCAAACCTTTCGCTCTGCTTTAATTTCCAGATTTCCAATAACATTTTAATAATGCTTTTCTCCTGCAAGCAACTGTCCTGTCTTCTATACAACCTGTGTTCATATGAGGGGGACAATTCATCTCTCAAGGCAAACGCACGCACAGAACTCCAGTCTCGTTGCCTGATCACTGAATAAAAGGAGCAAATTCTGTAAGTGCTTAACAACCAAACCATTAGCTTGTCCAATGATGAAAATTGGACCTACTCAAGAGACTGGCTTAAATGCTTCTAAGGAGGGAGAAGGAAGGGTGTGCTGCAAGTAGTACCGATGATTCTACCAACACTTTGCACTTGAAATCATTACTATGCGTATCCATAGGAGTGTAACCCTAAAGGAGGAAATGCCTTCCTTGGTAACTTGCACCCTTTCAATAAAGCGCTCATATTTTTCACAAGAAAAGACTGGTCAGTTCTCATATTGCAGGCAAATTTCAGTCACTGTAGCTACATTCCCCAAACACAGGCTTTTTCTGCACTTGCAGGTAGATTATTTTTCAGTACAAGTTCCACCTTGTCCCAACGCGTTTTGAACACTGTTTATCTGATGCCAAAGTACCTTGGAATTATTTAGTGTCATATGTTTTGACTAAACATGAAATATAGTTAGCATGTCATTTGTTCTTACCTGCATCGATGGCACATGGGTAATGGTATCTGAAGGAGCAGCCTTTGTTGTAGCAGCCTAAGGTGGCTCCGGGTTCCTGGCAATGGGAACATTTCTGAAAGGGAAACCAATAAATGGTAATGAAAACTGCAGTGTTCTTTCCAAATATCTGTATCTTCCTGGGAATTTTATCAACCACATCCCAGCACAAATTTCTCTAGTATCACAATGTTAGACTGTACCTTTCTACATGATACAAAGAAAGGCCTTTTGAACAGACAACAACATAAGCTCTTCTGAACAAGAAACTTTTCAGTTGTGCTAACCAGGCAAGAGATACCAAATGTTCAAGTCAACTATTCAGAAAGAACTTGAAACACTTCTCAAATCCATTTTACTGGCCTACGTTTCAGTACCTGGCAATGACATCAGTGTTAAAATTGGAGGAAAAGGTGTTTTTTTTTTTTAATCTACAGCAGCTTTAAAATGAGAATTAGCATTACAAGGAATGATTTTGAAGACATCGTTAGCATGCAAGTAATTTGGTTACATTTTCATTATCATTAGCAGTCCAAGGAGATCAAGGCCAAGGCGAACATTTTTTCACAGGTGATCAAAAAGGGTTTACTGGGAGCAGGAGAAGATGCCATCAAGGGAAAATACCTCACCATCACAGAAATGGCACATCTCCAAAGGAAATGCCTGCAGTGCTAGGAAGTTGTTCATACATTTATTTTCAAATTAGTAAGACTCATCTGATGACCACATTCAGTTTTCATTACTTAAATACTATTAACTCAACTGGTCAACGATGTATTTAACCATACTACCAGACAGACCAATGCAGCAGAATGAAAGCCACTCACCCATTTACTTCACCCTGAATGACTTAAGGAAGTAGGCCTATCACACATATCATTAAGACAGCAACTTCTTTTCTTGAATGTATACAATAAGGATTTTCATTAACTAATCTAACATTCTGATGAAAGCTGACTTCTGAAAGGTTGACATTTTTCCCTTCTAAAAAGAAAACAAGGCACATCTGGCAGAAACCACCAAAGGCTAAGAAACTGCTACTATTAAAAATTAAAACACAAATAGACTATCGGCAGAAAAAGAAAAGATGACCTAAAATAACTTTTGAGTTATATTTGAGAAACACAGGAATTTTGGTTTTGCTGATAAATACAACCAACACCACAATGAGGCCTCGTACAACTAGTACAATTCACCTGGAGAAGCTGAAGGCCGTAAGAAGCTGCCTTTGGTCACTGACTGCACACGGAGAGATCATGATGACATGATCTAAAAACTCTTTTTCTGTTGGAAAAGCTAGTGTAAAACTACACGCGCTCTATTAACATTACCAGCACGCTACACCTGTACAGCACACAGGTAGAACAGATGCAGATGTGCTCAAACCAGCAGTGCACCTGGTACTGGACAAAAGCACGGGTTTTTACTGTATGGGGAGGCTTGTGCCACATCAGCTAGACCATACTTCTTCACATTCCCGGAATAACACACGTGTGGCAGTGCAGGTCTGCAGAATAGATGTGGCCAAAGATAACAACATTCCTTGCTCTGCATAGTAAACAGGGTTTTGATTACAGTATTTCAAAAACACTGAGAGTATCTGACAGTCATTGCTCTTCCTACGATTCCATGCTATGCAGAGATGACTACAGTTTGTGTTTAAACGACTGAATGAGGATGAAAGAAAATCTAGCTCCAGCCATAAACCCGGTGGCCCTCTTCAAATCAAAGCAGATGCAGCTAACAGAAAAGCCTGCGAGATGTCAGATCTCATGACATCTACAACTGCAGTCTTGAATATTGCCTTCTCTTCTCGATGATACCAAAGCATCCTGAGCCCGATCTTCAGTGCTCCCTATTAAATCGTGTCTATCGTCTAAGCTGTTAATGTGTATCATGACAAACCACTGCAGCATTTATGATGCAAGGAAGGTGTCCCTGAGGCCTAGAGACACCCAAGCAGCGTACTTTTGCCTATCAGAACATGAATGCTGGTTTACAAAGATGGGAAAAAAAAAAAAATTAAACCAATATTTAAATGCACACCAAAATGTATAGACCCCTATCCAAACTGCAACATAATTCACTCTCTCATGGGAGTAAAACTAAGTTCACTTATAGAAAATGTCTTTTCCTGGATACAAAGTCAACCCTAGAAGAAGATTATGCACTGGCAACAGTCCCAGATTCAGCTATGCCAAGTATTCACAAAGTGCAGCTTGAGGAGTTTTGAACCAGAGCTCTTCACCTGTATGCTTTATTCTTGCTTTCAGATGTGGCTGACTGAGATTAATTATTCTAACAAGACAGAATCCAAATTGACTATTCTTTTTGAACACAGATATGCATTTCCAGTTTTGTTCCTCAGAGGCATTCTGTAGTCCCCACTTTATCTCGTCTTTGAAGTACCATCACACTGTTGCAACAGAAGAGGTCATTCTTCCCTGGAACACTGTGTCCTGTACAGAGCAGTCAATAAGAGCATAAGAACTATAGCAGGAGAGATTAAACTGCAGCTGTGTGTAAAATATTTCTTAACACTAAAAAGGCATGTCTTAAAAGAGCGTGCTATGTGAGACAACTGAAAACAAGAAGACCCCTAGCAAAATTTTTGATACCTTTCCAAATGTTAATTTAGTCTTTGAACTTACTCTTTGTTGCATCTAGGTGGTTCATCTTGTTATTCTGAAACTTGCAGCAGAAACACCACAGGCATTTTGACGATTTTTAAGTGTGTCTGTAGTGCTGCTCAGCAGAGAATGGGCTCAGAATACTTTCAAATCGGTTGTAGTTAGGACTGATTAGACAGGAAAAGTGGGTAGTTAAAATGCCAGAGCATGAGCATCAAGCCTTCATTTCCCTTTTTTTCAGTCTGCCAGACCAACTAGATTATTACCAAGGTTACCTGCAGCTACGCCCACAACAGCAATTCCCCCGTGGAATACAATACCATTGACTGCTCAAGGCAGAGATCATCTGCTGCTGCTGGCTCCCCTGCTGATGAACAAGTCTCCATTCTGGCAGATGCTTCTGCTTTTCACAAGCCACTGACAGTCTAATGGCCCCATTTCTTCTACCTCCTGGGACCTCCGACCATCTGTTTCTTTCAGGGGAAGCTGGGGGAACCACATTCACAATAACTACTCTTTTCTTTCGAGTTCTTCCTTCTTGACACACCACAGAGTGAATGAACAAAGCGGACACCCTACAAAGCTGTATGGTTCTAAAACAACTTAGAAGTCTATCACTTAATCTTTGAAAGAGACTATAATCATGTAATGCCACGTGGTTTCCAAATATATCTAGGTGTTTCTAGAAAGACAGAATAAAGTGATTAAAAATTTCTGGATTGTCTTAGTCTTCTTTTGCAAGACATTACTGCTAAAAGAGATGTACACTACAATTAGAAAACGTTCTAAAACTAAAATAAAACCATGGATCTTCAAACAGGAAATGTGTGAATTTGGCTTAATGATCACTAATCGTTCTCTTTGGTCCATAAGCAAATTTTAACCCAAACTCCACCATCTTGCAGCCATTCACCAGCAGACGGTAGCATCCTGCTTGTCACTTGTAGAGAATTATGCCATTCTTAGCCAGAGAAACAACACTCAGCCTCTCGTGGGAAGAGAAATTCCTTTTGCTCAGTAAGCAGCCTGCTTAACCTCTCCTGCTTGAAAGAGCTGAAGGCTGGTACTTGGAGTGTGCTCCCAATGGGAGGTGCCAAGGGATAGTAATCACTGCCAGGCATCTAATCAACTTCTGGCTTAAATTTAAAGAGGAAAAAAAAAAAAAAAAAAAGGAGGGGAGGAAAAAAAAAAGAAGGAAAAAAAAAAGACCACACAGCAAAGACTGATTCAGAGGTCCTATCTCCACAATTCATCTCTGGCCACAAGGCACATATATCTCACTTAGAATAGGCTGGAGAGACTGAAAAGTGCCATTTAGAAGAGACACTCCATCCCTTGAACTAAATTATCAATAGTATTAAAGCCAGATACATTGTCACTACCTCTCCATGCTATTAGCAGCCCATTTCTTCCTCGCTACAGCTCATCATTCTCTGTCTACCAAAATGAAGTAACACCCAACATGGAAGTGTGAACAGTTGGGGGACAGCTATCACAGCAGCAGCAGAGCTGCTCTGATTCATTCAAAATACTAAAACTAGCTATATTTCTTTTGCTTTAAGGGTTTTTTTTTCCTTGCAATTTGTATTCCTTAATTAGTACAAGAGTAAACTCTTCTGAGAGCATACTGCTCTGAAGGTAACAAAATGGGGTGTGGGGTTTGGGTACCTTATTTGCCTCCCTCAGATTTGTACCCAACTCCATACAGGTCAGAACAAATGTGTCCTGAGCTACCTACCTTCCTCCTCCCAACCAAGCACAGGCTCTTAGGCTTGTGAAAAGAAGTGCCCCAAGCTGCTCAAGTAGAACACACACCTTAACTTTTCTCTTTGGCTCTGCGCAGACAGAGATAATGTCTTTGTCTAGGAGCACTGGAATCCCACAGCGGACAGGGTTTTGCTGGTGGGAGAAAGGAAGCTGCCAGAGTAGCCCTTCCAACACATTCTGGGCAACAGCCGGGACTGATGCCTAAAAGCAGAAATTAATTGCTTCTGTCTAACACCAATATAAGGCGTTTTCAGATGATTCCTCCACTATCCTTCCTGTAGAACAATTACCAAAGCAGTTTAACAAGGACATTCACAACAGATTAACTATCATATTTTCTACTGTCTAGAATCCAAAGAGTCTTTTCTTACTGACAGGTTGCTTCTCAGTTTGCTCACCTGAGCCCTACACTCAGGCTTCATTCTAACTTCCTCTCCTCCAAGTACCAGTTTTTCCTTTGCTCTCTGTTTTCTTCCCTTTTCCCTTTGCTTTGCTTTCTAGGTATTGCCTTGTTTCCCCCCTTCTTGCATACCAATGTCAAGACTGCATAAACAGAATAAAACAGAGAACAGCGACTGAAGGTTACTAAAAAAGAAAAGCAAGCAAAAAATGAAATGTATGTAGCATTAATTATACAGGTACAAGTCTTCACTTTACATGTTATACACATTTTTCACACTCTTTGCTGTCTGTTTAAATTATAAGCTTTTAGGAAAATAAGTGCTTCTGTATAATTGCACTGCACAAACGCAGATGTAAGATAATGAGGATTTCGGAGGCAGCTGCAATATTAGGAAGGAGGGCCTTCTGACTATTTCTGATTAAACAGTTGGCAGGCTAGGCAGAGGCTCAGATTTAATATCCAGGCAAAAGGGCAACAGAAGCAGCAGGCAGCCTCATTCTCTTTCCTGGAAAGTGGGATGCAGAGAGACAACTTACTTCAACAAGCTACAAGGAAAACTAAAAGAAAAAAAAAAAGAAACCAACAAAATAAACCAAAAAAATATTGGTACTGTTTGCTGTAGGAGAAAGGAATAAGTGATTTTGGAAGACTGCTGCAAAAGGGGATTGAGATGAAAAAAAGAGCAGGGTAGGCAGACATTTTTAGAAAATAGGAGAGGAAAACAGCACTTTCACTCTGATGTGCAGATACTGGTTAATGAAAAGATCTGCTTATGTGACTGAGGCTAGAGATAGCAACCGGTACTGAAGGATACAGAATTACTAGTTTCCATTTCCTGTCAAACAGTTTAAGATCTCCAAAAATCAGGCACAGAAGATTTGAAAAAATGAATCCCACAATTAGAAAGATAAAAATCCTTTAAGCTTGCATTACTAAAAAGTATCTTTTGCCAATATTGTTATACTCCCATCGGAACCAAATCAAGTAATAATAAAGGAAAATAATCTCTCAAGTAAAATTGGGCAGCTATCTTCAATTCAAGGAGACTAAGGACAAATTTAAATTCCAAGATTTCAACAAACAGACAAATCTATGATCTGGAAGATGTTACACTATAAAGCTGCATTAGGAAACACAGTAAAAAGTCAGAACTGCATTGCTGTGCAGGCTGCTGAAGCACAAAGGGAAGCTGCAGCTCAAAATGGATGGCATGTAAAAAAATCCCTAAGAAATACAAGAACCGAAAAATATCTTAATACATACAAAACTGATTGAAGCACAACAGAAGCAGTTGAAACAGCACTCTATTTCCTTCAACTCTAAGGTAAAAGATAAAGTAACGACAGAAAAGAATGTTTAGTTTTGAAAAGGAACAGCTTGCCAGACAAAATTTCTAAGGTCCTACTGCAGACACTATTCAACTGTACTAAGTCTCTCAAAGAAGGGGGTGAACAAAAAGGTGTGAAAATTTTCTAAGTCTGTAAAATTATTCAAAGTAGTCAGATCTCAAACTGATGGTAAAGAGATGCAAAAAGATCTTACTATCTCTTATCTCAAAATTGAGATGAAAATTAATGTTGTTAAGTACAAAGTGATACACATGGAGAAAGTATTTTCACGTATACACATACATAATGACAGATTCTAAATTGTCTTTTACTACTCATGGGAAGGTATTAGTAGTCATCCTGGACAGAAACATCATGCAGGCCCTACAATTGCAGAAGAAGAACAGCCAGAACATAAAAAGTTACTATGAAAATAAATAGATAATGAAACTCAGATCTTCATTATGTCTATGTATTACTCTTGTAGTACCCTGACATCTTTAATATTGTGTGTGGTTCTGGTCACCCTATCAAATAAATTAATACAGCATATCAGAAAAAAATTAAACAGACCACAGAGATAACTAGGAGCATAAAGAGTTCCTGTATGAGAAAAGACTAAGTCTTTTGGAAAAGAGGTAACTGAAAAGGGGATTGAGATCTACAATATCAAATATCGTGTGTATAAGGGAACGATCCTTAGACATTTCCAAGAAGAAAGAGCAAATAACAGGTTTGGTTTTTGTTGTTGTTGGGTTGGTTTTGTTGTTTGGGGTTTTTTTCCACCACAACAAATAATTAAATTATAAAAGGAATTGCCAAAGAATGCTGCACTGGCTAAAAGATAAGTGAGTTCAAAACCAGATTAGATCAATTCATCAAGGGTATGTATGCCACTGCCTGTTAAACAGCGATGTGAAAGACTACCCTAAAGCTGCGATTGCTGAAAGGAGGGAGAAAATATGCAAGTAGCACTCTCTACTTGCCTGGTTTACTACAGATCTCTGAAGATAACTGCTCAGGTGGCCTTGCTGGAGACAGAATACCACAACAAAACATACTTTGCACTTGCCTGGAATAGCAGTTCTTTTGTAGACCAAAAGAACCAAAAGATTTGATTGTGAAATTCCACAATTAACAACAAAAAAATCCTCATGATTATTAAAAAGAATGTAGGCACCCAGAAATTATACTGTTAGGTTAAAAGTTTTTAAGACTCTTAAGTCTCACCTCCACAACAGGAAGGCTGAGCTAAACTGTAACGCTATACAAAAGGGTTGAAATTTGATTGAAACGATAAATTCATGTTCTCTACTCCATACAAGCCTAAGTGTTTCATTCAGTGGAGTGATCAAAGGCTTAAATGTGCATGAACATATTCAAGGAGACAAGACTGGTGAAAAGCTGAGAAAGTCATGGAGGAGGATGAACCCTCCCTGCCTTTCAAACAATGAAAGGAGAAAAAACCCAAATGAAATAAGGCTCAAGCATAACTGAACCAGAAGAGAGGTTAGATACTTCAAGAGTAAACTGATGGTTCACTAAAAGACTGAGCAAAATTAACAAAAACCAGTAACTTTAAATGGCAATGAAAAAGCATGTTTAATTTCAAATTAAGTAGGCTAAATACACATCTTTGTATCCATTTCATATATTAAAAGGAATATTAAAATAATGCATAGACTACCAAGTCCAAGGAGACAAGAAATGCATAAATCTTGTTTCCTTTGATGACAAAGAGCCACCCTGAATGAGAGAAACATTTCAGACAACCCACTTACAAGGATAGGGATTTGAATTCGCTAAAGTATGCAAGTCTAGCAGAAAAAATTATACAGTTTATGTTATCGTGGCTGTTCATTTGGGGAATTAAATGTGCAACAATAAGTGCAATTTAGTTACGAAAAAGTCTGAAAGATAGAAGAGCAGACTTAAAAGAGGAAAAAGAAATTCAAATTTTCAAGCGGTGATTATGTGATAAGGACGTACAGAGTTGTGGGAACAGCACAGTCAGCCAGAAAGAGCATTTACTACAGCCGGATTTTCTGCCAGTACTAGATTTCTT
>NW_010322270.1:53036-54953 GCF_000700745.2 Antrostomus carolinensis
AATATACAGTGCATTTCTACTGAGCACAAGGTCTACAAGTGCAGTAGAAAACAACAGCATGCAGTTGCCTTAAAACAAAGCAACACCACCACCATAAGAGAAAAGTTTTTGGATAAATTAAATAATTACCAAAAGCTCTCGCCCTGCAAAGCAATACCTTTGGATATTAATGACTGGTCTGACATAAACTAGAAAATACAATAAATTCAACTGAAGGAATTTGTTTTCAAGAGGCAAACTGCATGACAGAACCAGTTTTTCTCTAGTCAAAGAAAAAAAGGAGATAATACTTAGTATTGAGTAAAAGGCTCAAAGAAGAAAATGATCTAACTAATTAAGGACACAATCACTATGTTATTAATGGCAGTGGATTCAACAGAAACAAAAGCTTTGTAAAGGCTTAAAAATAAAAAAAATGCTTTTGACCATGGCAAATTTTAAATAGAAAGGATTTTGACAAGATATTAAATACCTATGCAACGTGGCAGGAAGAACAGTGCAGCACAAATCCAGCCCTGCCAACAACTCAAAGACTTGTAACATTGGACAGAAATAAACCATTTGTCATTATCTGTAATAACCTGTGCAAGCCCCCATCACAACCAGAGCCCCACTGAGCAAGACACTCCGGTAATCCAGAACAAAGTGTTGGTGGATGCAAGGGGATGAAACAGGAATGGTGAGGCTGGGCCAGCAGCAGTGGGCAGAGGCCACCACAGCGGCAGGCTTAGCATATCCAATTGCTCATCAGAAATTCTAGACAAGGGGGCTTTGAAGAAATGCGTGAAGGAAAACAAAAGTAAATGTGCAGGGTTTTAAAATTGAGGTATTTAATTTAGGAAATTATAAAATTAGCCAGGATGCACTGACTGGAAGTAGAACTTAAGTTCTTGAAACTGAAAGAAGAAGCAGGATGAAGACAGATAAAATAATAAGTAATGAGCAACTTATGTTTGAGATATAACAGGAAGCCAGCAGACAAATGTGAAAGAACTACGTATGCAAAAATTATTGTTTAGGAAAAAAAATTTTGTAACAGTATTCCAAACGGATGTTTGCTAATTAATAATAATACCAATTCTTAAATAAAGGTCTAAAGAGCTGCTCCTACTGCACAGTCAAAATGTATTCCACTGCAAGTAAAGATAGGTGAAAAAAAATGCTCATCTTACTGGAAAATGAGCAACTCTACTAAGAGGGAAACAAATAAAAGTCCTACTCAATACTGTTAAAGGGAGAACAATGAGAAGCAGACAGCTCCTCCAGAAGGCCACTGAAGCAGTAGTTATAATAGAGTAGCCAAGGGCACACAAGTATTCCCAAGGTCAGTGGTGGCTGCTGCTACCACCACCTAGGAAAAGCAGCCAAAGATGACCCACAACAGCAGGTCAAATGAATCCAAGAGAAGTGGTAAAGGGGCAACGCTTGCAGGAGAACTGCCTGAGTCTGTACATCTCTCTTTAGTGATAAGCTGTTAAGTAACAGATCAGCACTAAAAAAACCCAATAAAACTGAAAAGATACAAGCTCATGTACTACAGCAATAAATAATCAAACACAGCTGATGAAAACTAAACAAATTAGTAACACACACCTATGAACTGACCTCACATACAGAGGAGGTGCTCTATGTAAAATAATGTTTGCAGGCCAAAAATCTGAATGGGTTTAAAGAGAGATATGTTATTTCACTACTCAATAATCAATTGAAAAACCTACAAACCATAATGATATATGTGCTGCTTAAACTGTCCATTACAATAATAGCTGCTTTTCATTAATTCTAAACTGAATTTATTCAAAAATATCTAGGGTCAGTAGGCTTGCCAGAGAACCTGACACAGGAAAACTTTGTATGAGCTATCAGCAGTTTAGAAGCAGCAGCAAATATAAATAGCAGCAGAAGTCCAAGGCCGGA
>NW_010322270.1:54964-55308 GCF_000700745.2 Antrostomus carolinensis
AATATTACAAAGCAACCAAGGTAGTGTCAGTAGTTTCCTTGAAGAACAGACTTAATGTTCTCCCGGGGGAAGATCTTCCTCCATCTAAGGATTAAGGAACTGTCTGGTTCTCTCCAGACCTAAAGGGGAAAAAAAACCCAAAAAAACAAACCTAACAAAGATCTTTTGGGCTCAGAACACTGCTTAATCATAGTAAAGGCAATAATATTACCTAACTATTTGCAAGCCACATCTTCAGTTATAAATCTAGATCAATCTATACTAAGATAAAAAAGATTGGTATGAGCCATAGACTACTAGAATAAAGCCACGGTGCATGATCAAAGAGAAATTTCAACAATTTT
>NW_010322270.1:55328-57187 GCF_000700745.2 Antrostomus carolinensis
CAGGAATTGAAGGACAAAGGCATTTTTGTTTAGCTTTTTATTTATTTTATACAGGAACACCCTCTTCTCACTTCTTTTTCTTCCATCGTTGGAATGTTCCAGCCCAAAAACAGCAGTGTAAAAGTCAGCAGTAAAGTCTTCTTTGTTAGACAGCTTCAGAGACTCAGAACAGAAAATTATTCTTGTGGCATTACCCTTGAAGCTATTTGTCCAGAAAACTGAATTTACTGTTAACTATTCAAAACTCCTGTTCCCCAGGAACTGCCTCGGCAGATTTCTGCTTAGAGGAATAGTACCATGTGGCATCACTACAGAATCCCTATTCTCCCCCATGATAATGTGTGACACTTCAAAGGAGGAATAATTAAATTTAAGTATAGGAGTTAATACTGCATTAAAACCTTGCAAAATAGTTTTATGTACCTGTAATGCGGGTATTGGAATTTTTCTAATCTAACCTAAACAATTTCCTAAAATTAACATATTAAAAAAAATTGCTGGGTTTTCTGGAAAGCATTGGTTATATATTGTGTCAACCTTGAAAGTTTAGTGATTAAATTTAACTTGGAACAGTTATTCCCCCAGAATATAATTAAATATAATTAATTTGCATATGGTACCAGCATATTCATGTTAGGAACTTCAGCATTTTAACTTCCTACAAGAAGAAAATCTAACATCATATGAACACATAACAGAACATTTTTATTACCTTCTGTGGACCTGACTCTAAATTATATGTGAACAAACGTTAAACTTGGCTTCCTCCCATTATATCTATGCACCTAAAACATGCAGCCTTGTATCAGCTCCAGAATCTTCCAATTAAATATTAAGAACACCTGACAGTTTAAACACATATGTGCTCTCAATTTTCAAACCACCCTACAAATTTGTCTTAATAGTCACAAAATAACTGGTTTTAAAGCCTACTTTACAAAATAAACTGACCCGTCAAAGGCCATATAGGCAATTTCTCAAACCCAGACTCAGGTACATGGAGTTGCCTTTCCCTCCCATCTTCACATCTCTGTTTTTCCCCTTCTTTTTTTCCCCTCCTCCTCCTTTTAAGTTTCACATTGAGCAGCAATGTCCAGCAATGCCAGGACACCCTCCTCCTTTTTCCTTCCCTTGGTAGCAAGTCTTTGATGTAGCTGGACACTCTCCTTTAATCATCAATAACTTTCTGAAACTCAGAAAGCACGAGTTCTCAGTAAGAATAAAGGAGTCGGAGGTGCAAGAAAAGCTGCAATGAACAATATAGTGCAAAGTACCAACAAACCAACATTTTGTGAAATACTAAGCCATGAGACAAAGACAAATAAATATACAGCTGAGTTAGAACTAAGGAACCTAGGTGCAAATCAAAAGAAAATACGCAAGGAGCAAGAAATGGGGGGGGGGAAAAGTCATTAATAAGTAACACCGCACAACCAGTTTTTAACATCAATCTTTATTATTTTCTCAAACAGAAAGAAAGCTCAGGACACAGAGAACAATTAGCTGGTTGAGATAAGATGCAAGTACATTTATGCTACGATTGATTGTGCAACCAGACCTCAGGAAGACTTAGGCAATCTATTTTTACCACTGGTAGCTCAGGTACTGACAAACAGGGCTGCTGCAGCACGCAGAGCTCTGGGCAGGCTCTGCCACTCACGACAGTTTTTGTGCCTTGGGTAGGGTTCCTATTTTACACTAAGTCACACACTGTTATGTCTACTCTTACCAGCAGTTTTTAGTGAGTCTGAAGACAACTTAAGTAGATCTATACAATTAAAGTAGCACTGCTAGAATTTCTCAATAGAAACTGCAGCTACTTTAGTCCTTTTAACTGAAGACAAACAGAATCACAGAAT
>NW_010322271.1:0-52812 GCF_000700745.2 Antrostomus carolinensis
GAACTGACTAAACCCCCATTCCCTGCCCCCTGTGGTGCTGGGGAGGGAAGGCAGAGAAATCAGGAACAAAGTGATTTGAGACCAGGGGAGAAGGGAGGGGTGGGGAAAGGTGTTGTAAGGTGTGGTTGTTATGTCCCACTGTATGACTTGGAAGATTGGTAACAAATTAAATAGATTTTTCTTCCCCAAGTTGAGTCTGTTTTGCCCGTGACCATAACTGGTGAGTGAGCCGTCCCTGTCCTCATCCTAATCTGTGCCCCTTTGTTGTGATTCCCATCCCATCTCACCGGGTCGGGGGAGGGAGTGCAGGACTGCATGGTCTACCTGTGGGTTAAACCACCACATGTGGTTATCTTTATGTTTGGTCAACTAAATACGGTCTGAAGTATCTTTTCTCATGGTCCAGATGACTTGTTGACACATAATTATTTCAGCTAATTCACCCCCTTTTTCTTTCAAAAGAGTTGCTTGCTCTGATTTAGCAGTGACAAAACAGTTACAGCTGGGGCAGGAGGAGCTGCCATGTGATCCCTGAAGACCAAAACCTCCTATAGCTTCTTCCTCATTCCTGTCATAGTTTCTTTCTATACATTTAATATTATTGAAATACCAATACTAGCCAAAATTCTGTATAAACTTGCCCAATTTGCTGGCCTTGTCTTGCTTATGGAGCCTGATCTGATAGTTTTTCTGAAGGGATGAAATAAAGGGTTTACTTGGGAAAATGAAGGTCTGCATTCTGGTTTCTGCTCCCATTGGTTTTTCTCTCTTTGTTATGCATTACACATAAATACAGAAAGTTTAATGCAGAAGTGGGAAAAACTGGGCTATAATGTTGCTTTTCACACTCTGTTGGCTCAGTGTTGAATATTCTACACAAAATAGAAGTTTCAGTAGGACATATGGAGAAACTCCATCTTTGATTACTTTTACTAGTATTTAATACTTTAACAATCTCTGGCTACAACCTTTCTGTGGGACATGTGGGCTGAAATCCTCTGAAACAGAGGAGAAAACTGTATGAGAACTCTAAGCATGGGCTGGTAGATAGTATCAGCTACTCTGCTTCCATACCTGAAGGGGCTGATGTAGGCACTAGATTTTAGAAAAAAAATTTTAGACAGGAACATTGATGTGCATGAGTAGCCAAAGATTTCCTATCACTGGTTTAGGTAGTGTACTCCTTTTTTTAGGATATATGGAGATCCAATGTACATATTCTGGGACTTTAGATTCTGCTATGGACCAAAGTGACAAAACTCAGAGAACCTGATATGCAATATCTGCATTCCTGTAGCTTTGGAATCTCAGAAATATTCTTTTATGTGCCTTTTAAGATTGAAAATTGGTCATAGTGGGTCCTGCATTCATAGCCTCCAGACTTACCACAAGTTCTGTGAACCTGGGAATGAAAATACTGTCATTCACAAACTTTAGGTGGTTCAAAAGCTGCATAATCCCTTCCTCTCTGCCTTCCTGCCTTCTGCTTGCCTTTCTTCCTTGCTTTTTCTCTGATTGCTTTTAATTTTGTTTGCAGTGGGGAAGCAGGATATTTCAGGAAAAAAAAGATCAGATTTTATTTACAGTATCCTTGAGGAACTTGTATGTTAGGGTAAATGTCTCATTATCATAACTCAGGAGATTTCCCAACAGATATAGTGCATTTGAACAACATGAATATCCCAGTATTGAGGAAATACAGCTCTTTTGACTATTGGCCTTCTTTGATAGCATATCACAAAACTTATCAAAATTACCATGTCCTTTTTCTCAACTCCAATTGCATATTATACCACCTGTTAGTGAGGATCATGGTCCCACTGCAGTCAAGGCAGGAATTCTGGTCCCATGAAGTGCACTTCTGTGAATTACGGTAAAAAAACCTTAATTATCTTTTTTTTAAATAGTTTTAGAATGCAATAAAATAAAATAAGCATTCCATGTAAGAGACAGTTCCATACACATTGTATTTGCCTAATACACATTGTATTTGCAAAAAACCAACAACACACTTATGTCTAATATATCATCTGTGCCACCAAAGGTACATGAAAGGAAGAGAGAGCAACTGCTTATTCTTCCAACATTCGCTTCTTTGTCTTCAGGATATCCGTATAAAAAATATTTTGGATGTGTGACAGGTTTGGAATATTTACATTTTGTTTTAGGAAGAACAGTACTTACTAGATTTTAGTGATATTTATTTTTGGAGTGATTCAAATTTTGCAATAGTTAAAGTATTTTTAAGGAAAAGAACAAACTTCCTTTCTGTTATTTTCCATGCTAACAAATTCCTTAGGATTTTAATCTCAAACTTTTAATGCTTTCTTTAAGTTTCTCACAGGAACCACTTAGAACCTTATCTATAACTCTTCTGAAGTTTATTTTTCTAAAAAGTTCAATGCAAAGAGAATTTTTTTTTCCCTTTAAAAATCCAGAGGAATTAAAAAAACATATTATTATATAGAGGTGAGCAGAGAAATGAGGATCAGGAGAAATAAAAATGCAGTAATTTTAATCCACTAATATTACTTTTTGATAGCTGTAGTCTTCTGACCGGCAGTTACAAAAGATCATGGACTGTCCTTCAAGTGTCTTAACCTGATTTGCAGATGGATAATTAAAGACAAATTTATTTCTGAATATCAGTTCTCATCTCCAAAGTTCAAATTGCAGCCCTCGATTTTGAAATGTGAAGTAATTTTAAAAATTAAGTTTTGCATATATGAAATGTAAGATGTCCAAATTTCTCCCACAGACCTAGAGAAAAGTAGTTAACCTACTTCTTCAGTTAGTGGAAGGATCACAATTTTTCCCTCAGAAGGGAGGGATTTTATGTTAGCTGCTCAAGCTATGCCAGAATACTCGGTTCTGCAAAACACAAGCAAAATACAACCCATTACTAAATAAGCAGTGAATGTGTATGAGACACATGACAAAATAAAAAGATAGTTTGAAGTCCTCTGTGTACAAATTAGAAAAGAGAGAAGGTTTCAGTTTTCAGGCAGACCGTAGGGTAGGTACATGTCCACCTGCTCATGATTCACCATTTTTGGGTGGCTTTATCCACATAAAATGACATGTCATCTGACTGAAAAGTAATACCTCTTATAGCGCACCATCCCTATTTCGCTGAACCTGCAATGACATTACAAAAAGATCAACTAGTTCAAGAGCAGTTTATAAATATTTTCACTTTGCTAAACACTCAAATCCTAAGTTGGTGTTATATCCATTGGTTCTGAGATACTGCTGTCTGTGGTTGGAAGTGTTTATGCTCCCATACAATAACCTTCAAGCCTGCCTTAAAACTTTTCACCTGTCCCCAAACACACTGAGGTCTAACTAAAACACTAATGCTATTTGACACACACTGTACAATTACTTTTTGTGCCTCTAGTGACGTGTCAGGATCTACAAATATGTTGCTGTTTGAGCCTAGTGCATGGAAAAACTACTGGGATCTACTGCATTTTAGCTTGCATTGCTCCATGTGTTATTTCATGTCCTGAAATAGGGAATCTATGCCTACTTAAAGTTTCTAGTAAGAAATGCAAAGTGCTTTGTTATCAGTGATATATGCTAAAATAACAGGTGGGGAGATGTGAGGAAATTTCATCCTCATTATCTTTATGATGTAAATGATTCTCTTGACAAAAACTATTCATTTGATGCAAAATTGAAAATGCAGAACCTGTGAAACCTGTAAAAATTTTACAGGAGGAAAAAAACCTACAAAACACAGAAGAGTGTTTTATGTTATGTACATTCAAGCTTGTTTGTGCAGTTCCAGACAAATAGTAAAAAAAAAAAAAAAATCCTTTATAAAAATTCTTTGACCCTGCTTTTTCCCATCTGAGTGGTCATGGTTGATTGGAAAATCAATGAAATGCTGTGAGAATTGAACCTCGCTGTTGCAGAAAAGCCACACAAAAATCCAACTTTTCACATGAGATGAAGATTGCCTTCGGTTCATTTACTCTCTTAAGACACATTAAAATCAAATCTATCACCCCATTTGGCCATCTGTCAATTCTCACTACACAGTAAATGAGTAGACTTTGTTCCTTGATCACCAGAATTGGAGGATGTTTTGTTGTTGTAATAAATGGTTGTAGGCCTCAGAGACAGAAATAAATCAATGCAATTTATAAAGTTGGGGTGAAAATGTTAGAAGCAGTTTTCTAAACTACAGAGAATTATGAATGGATGACTTGCAATAAATAAAGCACAGCTTTAGCAGCTTACAAAAATAAATAATGAAGATGAAAGAAATTAATGTGTAGTCCTTTATTTTGGAATCTTTTTAAACATAGAATAAATACAAGAGTAAGTTGCACATCAGAAGTACAACTATCTATACATTTCATTTTAAATGGTCAGGCAATGAATGTGAGAGTTCATTTCCTTCTCCTCTTAACCAAAACTTAGATTTCCAAATGCAAAATGCACTAACAACCAAAAACACATTTCCTATTTTTTTCCTCAATAATTATTCTTCTATTTATCTCCAGAATAATTATTTTCTAGAACAGAGTACGAATTTTACTTAGAAATTTAAATTTTGAGGAGTAGCTTATGCTGAACTGAGAAGGAGTGCTTCTGGAAATGAGCAGTTGTGTTGGGCTGGTGCTCCAAGAGTCCAGGTGCTTCAGTCATTTAAAGCCTGGTCTTAAGCTCCAATAGGGATAGCATCTTTTGCCATACCATCATTTGCACACTTTTTATTGGTTGTTAGCAGTCTTGTAAAACTGAACTATCTTGTAGGTAATTAGCTCCAAAACAAAATGTATGAAAATACAGAGACTAAACATCTGGCAACAGACATTAACGAAGCCATCAATTCCATATCCCAGCAGATTACATTAGTATAACAAAGTTATTTTCAGGAGAATAAACCATCAGTTCCCAAACTGTGGTCTGCAGCCACAAATGGTCTTCAGTGGGTTGCAGAAAGATACTACTTTTCTACAGTTTTGAATTAAAAGTATGATGATAAGAATGTGTAGTTCAAAGAGTTCAAGAATCACTGAAATATACTGTCAGTCACAGGTTCAAAACTAATACATGTGAATAAGTACTTCCATGTAATTACTGGAGGGGTTTTGTTTTTGATTTTGGATTTTTTTTTAATATAAGTGGAAATTTGGGAATTGTATTGGATGGAGCACTTAGTTTTGAAAATGAGGTTCTGAGTAAACTAATTTCAGTAGTACAGATTTTTTAATGTTGCTAACTATACAGACACGGCTTAATCCAATGGCTTCTTATGCTAGAAGCTAATGATCTTATATTGCATATACTTCCCTTATAAAATGATACAGGTGCAAGAACTGACTGAAGATATTTCTGCAGAAGCCACAGTGATTAAAGTGTGATACAGAAGTATATTCATTCCAGCTTTAGAACTAGTTGACGTGCTTGTTCCAATCTAGTTGAGATAGATGGAGTTCAGCAAAAGCAGGTTTTCAAAGTATTTAACTCTTATTGGAAAGATTTTGCAAATGTACCAAGTTCCAGGTAGTCAGATTGTGGCTATCCTGCCACTCACATGCAAGCTAGCAAGATAAAAGCAAGCTGTGGCTTAAGTGTAAGTATATACTACCCAGTTAATCCAAATTGAATGGGATTTTCAGTCCAGACCTATGTTACATACACAGAGGAATTGCTATAGATGTTTAGAGTTGTTTTGAGCATGCTTTTATTCTCACATGGTTGAACAACATTCTAATCCTGACTGTGATGATCCTCACAGTAAAAAAAAATACTTATGTGCTGGTAGTCTCCCAAAAGTTTTTCTGTTTCTCATGATAGGGAAACAACCTTGCTGCAGTGAATTTATTGATTAGAAATTCATCTCTGTGTAAGGAGCTGAGAACCATGTCATCAGACATACATGAATAAATGTAAAAAGGAATGCACAACAATGCAGATTTAATTCCTTTAGAGACAATGTTCTTTAGAAAAGGTGCTGATTACTTGGGCTAGCCAGGTGGTCTGTGACTAGCTGTCAATGTGAGATTTAAAAATTAAAATCAGCACTAGCCCTTGATGAAAACCATTTTGAACATCTTTATACCACCCTTCTATTCAGTACATCCACATGTGATAGAGAAGAGTCCTTGTAATGAAGAAGCAGAAATATGGCATCAAAGCTAAAAAGCAATAGCACAGACCTTGGTTGGCAATGATGAACCTTGCACTGTTCACGAGCCTGTCATCATGCTTCTTAAACGGTTTCTTTTATTCTTTGGAGATATAATATTTTCCTTTTAAAAAAAAAAAAATGTTTTACCAACATTCTTCAAGAAATAGCTTCTGTTCAGAGGGCTCACAGTGTTTTGTTGATAAGAGTTCTGTCAAAAGCAAGACCAATGAAAAAAATAATAAAGCACTGACTTTCATAAAACTAACAGCTATTTTTCTTCTCACAGTTGAGCTCAAATTTTTAACATGATCAGTCTTCCCATTAGCCTAGCATAGAGGTGGCTATTTTTTCTATTTTTTTCTATTGCTGCTCTGTCAGCTAGAATAGAGCAGGGCAGAAGCTGTGACCTTATCACTGAACCTACTCTTGCTGTCTATCCAAACTTGGTAAAGCTTTCACTCTTTGGAGATTTTTACCTTTATTTTTTGGTGCAACAAGAACAGCTGGGAGTGGTAAAAAGGCATTACTTTACAGAGGACTCGTCTCCATTTTGTTATAGATATGGTTTTTTCTTTGCAATGAAGCTCCATAACAACTCCAGAACAGTTGTGAAAGAGAGTCCCTGTTTACCCCAACATTTGCCCCCAAGTCTTTATCTTGTTGCTGATTTCTTTTTCTATTGGTTCTACTTTTGTATCAGGTTTGTGTGGCAAGGTTTTGGTAGCCGGGCAGGGGGGGTCATAGGGGCGGCTTCTGTGAGAGAAGCTGCCAGAAGCTTCCCCCATGTCCGACCCGATACAGCCAATGCCAGCTGAGAAAAAAAAAAAACCTGTGTATTTTGCAGCTGGAGAGAGAGGAGGGAGATGCGAGAGAAACAACCCTGCAGACACCAAGGTCAGTGAAGAAGGAGTGGTGCTCCAGGTGCAAGAGCAGAGATTCCCCACAACTTGTGGTGAAGACCATGGTGAGGCAGGCTGTCCCCCTGCAGCCCATGGAGGTCCATGGTAGAGCACAGGTCCACCACACAGAGGCCCATGGAGGACCTCATACTAGACCTCATCCACTCAGGTGGATGCCTGAAGGAGGCTGTGACCCTGTGGGAAGCCCACGCTGGAGCAAGTTCCTGTCAGGACCTGTGGGCCCATGGAGAGAGGAGCCCACGCCGGAGCGTGGGTGTGCTGGCAGGACTTGTGACCCCGTGGGGGGACACATGCTGGAGCAGTCACTTCCTGAAGGACTGCACCCCATGGAAAGGACCCAGGCTGGAGCAGTTCGTGGAGAACTGTCAGTCATGGGAAGGACTCACGTTGGAGAAGTTCATGGAGGACTCTCTTCCATGGTGGTGTGGGGGGAAGGAGTCCTCCCTCTGAGGAGGAAGGGGCAGCAGAAACAACTTGTGATGAACTGACCTTAATGCCCATCCCCTGTCCACCTGTGCCGCTGGGGGGAGGAGGTGGAAAATCAGGAAAGAAATTAAGGCCAGGAAAAAGGGAGGAGTGGAGGAGGTGTTTTAAGATTTAGTTTTACTTTTCATTATCCTCTGATTTTGATTGGTAATAAATTAATTTGTTTTTCCCCCAAGTTGAGTCTGTTTTGCCCGTGCCAGTAATTGGTGAGTGATCTCTCTCCATCCTTATCTCCACCCATGAGCTTTTTGTTATATTTTTCTCCCTCTGCCCAGCTGAGGAGGGGGAGTGATAGAGTGGGCTTTGGTGGGCATCTGGCCTCTAGCCAGGGTCAACCCACCACGACTTTCTGCACGGTCTGAAAATCCTTATTTCACAAGCCAAGAGAACCTGTATTGTGGCACAACTTACTTGGCTCCTTGGGAGAAAGCAATGAGCTTATATTTAATGGTGTTAATGTCACAAAAGAACCAAGCACTACATTTTTCACTGCCATTCCCTGATGGTACTGCAGGAAAACAAGAACAGAAGCAGAAAAGCAAAGTAGTCTAAGTAACCCAAAAAGACACAGACGGATCCTTTCTACTGAAAACTGATGTCTAGCTGAAAATGAAGGGATATTTTTCAGGGCAGCATTAAAAAACTGAAACTGAAAGCTTAACAAAGCAGCCATTATTATGTGCAATAAGGAACTCGAGTGATAAGCCAAAATTTTGTATTTCATGGTGGGCAACAACTCCACTTGCTTCAGTGCTTGTATTAACTTACTCCTATGGTTGCAACCACACACACATGAAGGAGCACATTGCAGTGAAGAGCTAGCAAGAGTACAAATAAGTTAAACACATCAAAAGGACTAAATAGCTACATGATTTGCAATAGCTATCCTAGGTATATGTACATTAAATAACACTTTTGTTTAGGCATAAGGCAACGTGTCTACATGAGCATATGGACTTTTAAAATGGATCTTTGTGGGCAAACAACTGATTGTCTTAGAAGAAGACAAACAGCAAAACAAGATGGTAAAGTGGAAGCAGATCAGCAAAACTTTGATGCTTAGTGTGAACACCATCTAACCTGAACAGGTACGGTCCCTTGTACATGTTCGTATGCCCTGAATTATTCTTAGAGGTTTCACCAATCACTCTTATTCATCCAGAAAGACTACTAGAGGACATACAGATACTATATAAATTCTTAGACTTGTATAAATTGACTTATACAATCTTTTTGCCCATTGATCTCAATAAAGGGAATTCACCTACTACTATTTTAAATTATTCTTCTAGCTCATGAGACTAGCAATTACAGGGGAAAGTAAAGGATGTGTGCTGTAGTTTTTGCTTTTGTCAGAGTACATGGTAACTTCTTTTCTTTGTGTATACTATAACACATACAGGCACATTGCAATGCTTATAAAAGCAGGAACTAGTATAAACATAACAGCACCTCTGTTAAAATTCAACTTCCTCAGACTTCCTCAGGAAATTTGCAACATATATATTTTTTACTTTCTTTTGACATATTGGAGAGGGAAAGGGAAAGCGATGTTAAGGTGCCATTTTTATCAGTAGCAGCATACTCCACACAAAATGGGTAGATCCCAGCTGAATACTAACACATCATAGATTTATTTTTCTATGTGTCATGGACATATTATTTCAGATTTATGCTTCTGTGCCACTTCCTCAGTTGGCGTCAAAATCTCCACAAATTAGCTATGTCTATTTATGCATACAATATGGTTAGAAAATTCTCAGTTTTATATATTGGGTTCAATAACACAGTTGTAGATTTCTCCACTGAAATTTGTTTGGAAATAATTGCTTTAACTTGGGAAGAAAACTTCCTTGAGGTGACTGGTGAAGGTTAATCACTTAATTATTAATAGGACAAGAGACAGCTTTAGAGGGATTATTTGTAGTAAATGTCACAGAACAACATCAAATAGAATTGGTACGTTGGTGTTCAGTTTCCCATAATATTCTGATAACAGTGATGTTGGCAAAGTACTTCTTCAGTAAACCACAGACGGTCTTCATCCAGAACCCAAGTGTTAAAATCAGCACTAAAAGCTGAGTCATTCTTCCCAGTGGAATCTGACAACTAGTATCTATTTTAGTTTGAAAAAAATTCTGTAAAGAAACTTAAAAATGAAAAGACAACATTAAGTATTAGCTATGATTATGGTAATATAATTACCTAGGATTGCTTCATGTTTAAGTCATCAAGGCAGAACTGAGATTGTGAAAAACTGTCTGTTATCAATTTTAATTTTAAAATCAGGGACATATGATGAAGATGGGAAGTAAAAAAGGAACTGTAGGGACTACTGAAAGAAGTTTGGTGTTTCAATAATATTTCATTACATATAATAAAGTTTGGAGCACTATGAGAGGTTAGTACAGAAAAAGTTGTCATAAAATTGCAGTTTTCTACTTGACACAACCACTTGGTTACATATTGAGCATGTAATGCAAGGATGGCTTTCCTGAAGAAATACTTTTTCCTCATTGAGCCAAAAGTTTGGGTTAGCTGGTGGTTAGAGTGATAAACAAAAAGAAGTTAAATGTTTACAGCACTCATTTCTGGGTTTATGAAGTCATTTTAAATCTTTACATCTTAGTTTTCCTCCATGTGTAATGGAATAATTTAGTCACATCTGCCCTTTTCCAAGCATATTAAACTAATTCTTATATTTTTGAGCACTTTCAGAGAATAAAATCCTCTGTTAATTTCTTTTCAAGCAGCAAATACAAAATAAGCTCTGCTTACTGGCTGAATGTCTAGGTAGTGTGGTGATTTGACACTTTGCAGCTATTAGTAGTACAAGAAGAGGACAATAGAGTTTTTGAAAAAGTGTCATTGATCTCTAGGTGTTGCAAATCTGTGGTGAGCATCAGAACCAAAACGAAGCATGGAACAACTCAACACAATTAGATGTGAACATAGCATAGACAGTGTCTAATTTTCTACATGACAACTTTTAACTTAATATATAAGCAGCTATTGCTTGTCTGAGTTTCAATATAACTGGAGAACATATAATGATGTTAGTACTTGTCTAGAGGATAGTATTATTTTTCAGTGTTACCAGATCTGAACTAATACCTTTATCTATATCCAATGAGAAGTTTTGTCTTTTTACTGTAAATTAAAAATGGAAAAAAAATTAATTTTTTGAGCTTCCAATTTTTTAAATTGTATTAATTTTCCATTTCTTGGTCACTAAAAGCTGATGAGGAAAAAAGCATTTTCTAACCACTGCAACATAAATTTTAATTAACAATAGGATTGACAGCTAACATGGCCCTCTTATAGTTCTGTGGGAAGGATGAACCTTGAACTTCTGAAGTTTCTTTAATTATTTTCATCTACTTTTCTGTAACTTTTGTTGGGTTATGGGTGTATCTTCCTAACTTTTATTACTTTCATTATTGCATCTGCCATTCAATCCGTTTGTAGGACTACAAGAAATATCTCTGCCTGGAATTTCCTAGATGGCTCAATTACAGGCACATGTCAATGGCAGAGGAGACATGAACTCACCCTCAGATGGTGTGCAGCCTTATTTTAAAAAGATTATATGCAGCAAAAATATCAACACTTAAACAAACACCAGTATTGTTCTTCTGAGCTGTTTACCACAATGTTACTGTATGTGTAGGAACTGCATGTGTCCTATAGGCATACTTGTAAACTGCTACAGGAGCAGACACGTTGGCATGATTTTATTTGTCAAAGTTAAAATAGACACATGACTCCTGTGTCAAGGTTTTTGTCTTCCTATAGTATTGTTTCAAGTGTATTGACAACCCTTAAAAATGAAAATGTGCTGAAAAATCATTTGCAGGGCTGTCAGCAATTTTGAAATGTGAAAACATTTACATTTTCATCTGATGCAGTGTTAATGCAGCTGCAAGAATGCTATATAGGAGCTGTACGGCAAGTGCTGCCTTCGCCTCTGTGGCTCAGCGTGCTGGGCTGTGCCTCCAACAAGGGCACTGACAGGCAAAGCTGAGGAAAGACAGCAATAACCCTCAAAGGACAGAGTCTTCCTGAGGAGACAAGTGGATGAGATGCAAGTCGCAACTTTCTTGTTGGAAAAGACTTTTATTTGTTTCACTTTGGGCATAATAGATCCTTTCCCATGGTAAACATCTATGTTGTGGAAACTGCATTTTCCATAGAACATTTTGATGGACAATTTCCAACCACTTTCGGCGGGATGAAAGTTTTCACCTAGTGACCCAGTGTGTGTAAGGACAAAGGCCCATGTGAATGGGAACTATGGTAACAACCTGGCAAAGGGACAACCAAGCTGCAAAGGAGGTTCCAGCAAAGCACTGTTTGTGTGTCAGCCAGCTGCTGACTACGACGTGCCGTCATGGTACTTTCCATTTTAAGAGCCGAGTGTGAGACAATCTTCATTTCCAAGGTAAGATAAGATTATGAGAAAAGGAAGAGCCAGCTGTTCTCAGCAGCTGTATAGGACTGGAATAAACCACAACAGTAGCAGCAGCAGATGATGGTAGAGTCCCTGCTGGTGACACCAGAGGGTCATTACAGCTTTTGAGGCAGGCAGTGCTTAGGGAGAGGTGGCTCTCTTCCCTCTCACACATTAGTGAGGCTGAAGTAGCAGCTTTCATTGTGACTTGGCAAGCTAACACTGCAGCTGATGAAAAATGAATCAAGTCCTGGGGATGCAATGAGAATTGACTGTGCTGCACACTTGTTAGTGTTTGTGCTCTGCTGCTTGGATACTTTCATCGATGAAGTGAAGTACTGCATACTATTAAATTATCATTTCATGCTACTTATGATAATAGGCAGAAGAGCATGGTAGATGATTATTACTTTCATTTATAACTGATTAATGTGTATTGTTGATAGCATGCGTTCCTTTCTTAAGTAGGGTTGAGAGGTGTGAGATTTCAATTTGAAAGATTTTGTTATGTTCCTTTATAGACTTAGAGTCTGAAAAAAAAGAAGGGAGGAGAGCAGAGAAAAGAGAGCTGAGTGAAAGGATAGGGATATCTGTGTTAGACAAGCTGAGGTAATGTCATTATAATAACTGTTTTATGTCTGTATGCATATGGTGCTGAGCAGAATGCATTGAATCTCCTTAATAGTTATGTCTTTATGTGTGCAGTCCCCCTACAGTTAATAATCTATTGTACCTGCTCTTCAAGACACCTGGCTATTGAGTGCCTTACTAAATAGCACAATGTGTAGCCATTTAATGAGGCTGAGTAATTCTATTATCTCTTTATACTATTTATTCACCACCTGTATATTTTTCACTTCCTCTACAGATAAGGTTAATAAAATTAATTCTGTCATCAGAGGCTGATAATCCTGTCATCCAGGCATGTGTGACATGCATGTGACAGAGATTCACAGATCCCCATCCTGTGGTTTATATATGTCATACTATACTTGAAACTGTCAGGAAACAGTAAAAGAATGACTATAGAAATATTATACAGAATACAGAATATTATACAGAATACAGAATAGCCACAAAATTATGCCTTACCTGCCATAATATTGATTTGCACAAAGAACGAAAGTAGTTTATCTCCTTTTGACCACATGCAAAACTAAAATATAGGACCTGCTGTGCAGAAGGTGATGTGTATTGTGTTATGGTAGAAAAAAAAGTGAAAAACTCCAAAGACAGACCAAGTGACTTGCATAGGTGCTGCAGCAGTACCAAAGATCCACACTGAATGAACCTGTCTTGAAACTAGTAAATTAAACCAAATCAAGTGTATAAATCCTTTTTAACTGCCTCTCACACTTTTTGAATCCTTCCAATGTCATTGTCCCCGAGTAGCCCATGACACTCAAAGTTCACAACTGAATTAAATCTTGTGCATTATGTTGAAATAACTATGGCAGCCACGTTTAACAGATGTCATATGAAGAGCATAAACACATCGCTACACAAAAACTAACACAGTGTTGTTAGTTTGCATCAATATGTGCACAGAACACAGATCAAGAAAGAGGAATGTTGCAGGTCTGTTGAGGATGGCAGCCAAATTTTCCCTCTAGATTTGTAGTAGAGTTCTCTGCTATCTACAAAAGTGTCACTCAAGGCGACAAATCTGGTAAACTAGGGAAGAAAAAAAAAAAAAAAAGATAACATACTAAATTCTTGTTGCTGGTATTTTTATGGTGTTTCACTGCATTGGCCTTTTTGCCATCAGATTTCCACAGTGAGCAAAAAGCATTGATTCCTGCAACTGTATACTGTGAATGAATAGAAAAATAGTAAATGGCAGGTAATTCACAAAAGTGTCAGAGAAAAATTGTATTTAAAAACCTGCTGTTCAGTCTATTGAAATTCAGACTTCTCTTGCTGCTTTGCCTCTCTAGCTATAGCTTTAATATAATTTAAGTTGCTTATCACACAGATATGCTACAGTCCCTTATCTCCTTCCCCATGTGGATTCAGTTTGGGTGCCAACAAAATGCTGTATGCTGTCTTAAAATTTGCTCAGGCTTTTGCTGAGCAGGATGCAACACTGGTATCCCTGGGTCTTTGTCATACATCTATGAGCACAGACTGTCTTCCTAAAGTTTATGATGGGGGACACAGCTACTTCAGGCCTACAGAGCAGTACTAATAACCCAGAGCCTAAAACCACACACAATCTCCTCACTCTAAGCCACACACACACAAACAAACCCTAAAAAACAAAGCCTAAAATCATCACTCATTACATCAGATGTATTGGCAATCTCATATAGTTACACTCTGTTTCTCAGGGATAACTAAAACTCAGGGACACAGAAGCTCTGAAGATGTCATCAAAAAGTGTACTCTTGCTTTAGCTAACTGAAAAAATTACATTGATTTGTAATTATAACAGTAAAATTCCGTAATTACAAAAATAACACAAAAAAGAAACCTGCAAAGACAACCAACATGAATCTCTTCTTCTCCTCCAAATCTCAGTGTCTATGTCTTGATTTTACAGTTTCCTTTTTGTTTGGTTAGTCTTCAAATTAAAAAGGGCCACTGAACTAAAAAAGCATCTTTCTCTCTCTCCTCTCACTGTCTGTACCTGAGTGCAATATTTTCTTTCCCAGTGTGTGGGAAGCTGAGAGTTGGTTCCAGTCATTACTAAATGGGCATGTCAGCACTGCCCACAGAGGAGACTGCCATGCTTGGCTGCTGCAGTAGGGAAGGACTGGGAGGCAGGAGTCTTTTGAAGTGTGAGTTTTTACTAGATGACATTTTCCTAACTGTGAAACAGTTATACCAAGACACTCGGTCCAACTGGTTGGCGGACTCTAGGGCACAGTTGCATGTGGTGTTACAGAGCAAGTGAGATATCTGTTAAGGTGCTACAAATGAACAATGGATCTGTGTACTAGAGGGGAAAATGTGAGAATTTGCTCTTGATGTACTTGTAGACATTTTGAGTCTTATAAAGTCTACATTCATTATTATGCATTGAACTACTCCTCCTGATAAGAGAGTTTCCACTTTCCACAGGTCAACTCCATGCAGAAAGGTTTGGAGAATTTGGTCTCACCTAGAACAGGACCATCCCACTCTCACATTCAAATTGAAGTAATAAAGATTTAATGGCCTTCTATTGTCTCTGCCAATAGAAGGCATAGGCACAGAAATAGGTGAACTGCTTGTCACAATTTTGGAAGATTTAATAGGATTCATATATTGGTCTATGATAAATTTTGTAAGTCAAAGAGTAGATGTCGTTGTTTCCATCTTCCCACATCCACAGTAATTATTTCATCAAGAAGTCTACTTAGTTGTCACCAACTTCTAGGTGTCCATAAACCATTCCATCTAAATTCTAATTCAGCCTATTCATGATCCTTTTACACTACATCTGTTAACCTTTTAAGGAAATGCAAGTAGGAAATAATATTCTGAAGGCAAGAAACAGAACATAACAAGCCTAATGTTGCCCAAAACTTTAATATTATTTAAGCAACTGGCTAACCTCAGTTCCTGTTAGAGGTTATATCATTTTGGTTCTATCACACAACACAGCACCACTAGAAAAAAAATGACAGCACCATATGAAATAGTGGAGCAAATGCCTCAGTACCACAATGCATGTAGGAGTCCACCAAGAAAATAATAGTTTAATAAAATTATGGACATATGAACATAAGCAGTCTTGTGCATTCTGGCACCTGCCCACTCTATTTTCAACAAAATGAACCCAGACTTAGCAAGTTACCTAAATATTACACATAACTTTAGACACTTTATTAATCTTTGTGGTCTTACTGAGTTAAGAATGAATTTAAATTTAGGAACAAATGTAAATTCATTTCTAAATCTTAGTCTTTTTCTTGTCCCAAATGCTATTCATCCAACCATAACACTCCTTAGGAAAATAAAGTAGACATTGTGAAGCACTGAAGAAGAGTCTTGACTAGTCCTTGACCAGAAAGATGATAGTGTAAAGAAGTTAAAAATGAGGAACTTCTACACTGAGTCAGAGATCAGGAGGACTCTGTGAAAAAGCATTTCTCACCATGGTAACTTTCAGAAAATTGCACTAAAAGAAGTGCACACAGGTTTCCTTTAAACTAAAGAGACACTTATCATGTCTCTCTTGTTTAAATTAAGTGAAAATCTCAGATATCAGCATAAATGAGGGAAGCATATGGCTCTTGCTTGGTAATTTAAAGGGTAATTTGGTTAAGAAATTGAGAGTAGTTCAGATCAGAGTACTATTATGTAATATCAATGCAAAGCAGAACCCTCCCCAGATAATCAGGTCCTTTTTTTTTCTGACACATTTTTATACTTCCTCATTCATTTTCCTTATTTCTCACACTTCTTAATTGTGTTTTTAAAATATGTTCAACTTTTCAACATAGGAAATAGTTCTTTATTAAAAAAAAAAGAAATATGAGATATAATATGAGATATAAGGGATTAGCCTATACAAAGGAAAGATGTGGAAGCTTATTCTGTTCAGTTTCAATCAAGAGATAATTCAAGCAAGGAAGAAATAGTCGTCTTATTCTAAAAACTTATTTTGAGTTTTACTATTTTCCACATACCCACAAGGGAATAGACTGGAAAGCTTTCACAATATAGGATTTTTGCCTGTGAAAAACTAGTGTTGGATCCACTTCAGAAAAGTCAGTAAGAATGCACTGGCATATCTTTAAAATCCTTCTCCAAAGCTGGCAGAGCAAGGAATTTTCTGTATTAAATGAAAAATTGTGCAGGTTACTTCTGTTCTGGGCCTGCTTCTCTAAGCTGTTGACCAGAAATATATATACTTGACTTCCCAGTGAAAATTTAGTCAAAACTGGTATTTATCTGTGTGTTTTTTGATAAGCAACTGTTTGACTTAATAACACTTTGACTTCAGAGATAATCATAGTGCATCCAGAAAGCCATTGCCTTCTCACTTGGGTCAGTGTAATTTTTATTTACTTTTTAAAAGATGCTTACAAATCATGTAAGCAAAAGGAAATAAATGTCTGTTGGTGTTGTATACTTAATGACATAGGTCTAGTTCACCAAAATCTTTAAGTACTTGCATAATTGCAAGATCATAAGTAGTTCCAAGGGAGTCATATATTTAAATGTTGAATTGAGTCAGGAACATTGTATCACCTAAAAGGCTTTTGTATTTACTGGATAATCCATGATTTAGTAAATTACATGAATGCACGCTTAAATATCTCTCTTTTGCCCAAATTGCACAAACGTGCAAATGTGCTTAAATTCAGTACATGTTTTAGTGACTTACTGAATTTGGGTCCAAAACATGCAGATTTGTGCAAGGATTTTTGACTTAAAAGAGGTCTATTTTGCTGTCTTCAGAGAAAGGCAAAGCTTTCTGAAAGTTGAATTTATGCTTCACAGATGAAACTAGCCACTTTTAGGGAAATAAATGATTTAGCTTTGTTGTTATGTTGCCATTAAGTCAGAATCAGCCTGAAAAGATTTTTGAGATTCGTGTGTGTATATGCACATGAACATGCAGAGAAGCAAACATCTACAGTAAGAACCACAATTGATGCTCCTAAGGAGTTTTCCTGTCCAGAATAGGAGGATTATAAGGCAAATTGTCTTTCATTTTTAAAGGCAAAAAAAGAGTCTATTTTATTATTTGGGAATTAAAACCATCCAGAATTTCTTCATGGAAAAAACTGTAAGCTTGTTAAGAGTTAAAAGGTATAGATCGTAACCTTTGAAACTTTCCCTAAAGCTGCACAACTACTGATGGGGTGACACGAAAAGCCATTTCCCTTATAATGAGATACCAAGCAGATCTGTCTTCTTTTAAAACCTGGCATTTAAAAATACATTTACTTCTATTATGTACCGGCCTAACCTGTACAGGCTATTTCTTGTGACATATTACCAGAGCAGATGTTTTAGACAACCTGCTGGCATAACTGCAAAGAACGAACAATGTTTTTTGTTTCTCTTTTCTAATTTTGACAAACTATTGCAAAAGTTTCTTTTCCAGTGTTTTAACACAGGTTTATCCAAGGATTTGTCTATGTAAATTGCCTATTATTTTTCTCCTACTGTGCAACTGAGTAGTGTAATATGAAGAAATGGGGAAAAAATGGACACCCTGATGACTTTTTTTCACAGGACATCTGCTCACCTTACCCAGATCTTTTGCAGCCAATTTGTCTAAGACCATATGGATGAGATCAAATTGAAGAGAACTGGGGGGAGGGGAGAGTGCAGAGGAAAAAGCGGGAGCTAGAAAAGAAGAATAAAGGAAAGGATAAGAAAGAGATGAGTTTGAGAGCATACATTTTAAATAAGCAACACACTCCCCTCGGAGAAAAAGATTACTTACAAAAATAAGAAACAAGCAAGTTATATTTTTATAATTTTTAGTTATTGCATATCAGCTCCAGTTTAAAACTTCACGTTTTTACTGAATAACAGGCTACTTTTTTCAGAGCAGCTATTGCAATCTCTCTACTGTCATGACCTTTCCTATAGCTTAATAACAGGATCTCAAACTGAATCTGTTTAATATTTCATTAAAATGTTTAAAATATAAATACAGAGCATTATGTTACAGAATGTATTTGTACACTTTTACCAAGAGATGGTATATTTCTGTATTCATGAAGAAATGACCTTCAGGATTCGGAAGAAGGTCTTCTCTGTTTTATACCACCCTTTTCCATTTTATTAATTTTTTTCAGGCTGTATGGAAATATGATATTCAGCTCATCATCTCTAACAAATGTATGATCAATCAGGGAGATGCAAAATCATCTAATGTTTATATTAGGTTGCTGGCACAAGAAATCACCCCTAATGACTTAGTAATGCCACAGTAAGCTGTGCATATGCTCAAGTATTTTCATTTGTGCTTCTGATGTTTATCTTTATATGACTATGGACCCAATCCTTTCGATAGTTATGTGGGTCCTTAAACTGAAACAACTTTGCCTTCCATGGCCTAGTTGCAAACTTAAAGCTAAGCATGTGCATCACTGTTTGTAGAACCAGAATATGCCTTTGTTTAAGCTGTATAATAGATGTAACAGCTGTGTAAAAGAAGAACAATCAAGCAATATTTTGACAGAAAAGGAAGGGGTTACCAGGCAGACTAATGAACAAATCAATACAGAGGTCTCAGATTCCCAGTGAAGTCAGGATCAGGTTGCTGTTGGGGCATGAAAAATGTCAGATTGTTTGACATTATTGTGCAGGTAATTAAATAGTGCAAAGCTATGTTACATCACTTTGCATTTGCATTTTTGTTAAAACTGAACCAAAAATTGCCAACACTCAGCTGTTTCACAGTCCTGTGTTAAGCTGCAGTAATGTCTTTGTCTAATGTCTGAAATAAAGCTCTTGATTTTGATTTTGGAAGAAAGAAAATCTAAAGTTCACAAAGTAGAAATTACCTACCAATGCATGTAGCTTTGCTCCACAAACATACTCTTTCTACTATCAATGTTACCTATTACATGGATTGGACAGCTGGACAATTTATTGATTTCCTAATTCATGTTATTTTATGAAGGAAAGAATGTAAGTGGACAAAATTATGTTTCAGGTTTCTCACCTTTGTATTTCTATTCTTTTTCAGTCATTTTTCACCAATGTAGTTTTGCACTTATTAAAATGGGCAGAAACTCAGAATGAGCAGAGAGAAGTGTATCTAATGCAGGTCTGCTCCTTTACAAAAAATGATCAAAGATGAGAATATTTTGCAAAAGTAAAAATACTGTTTCAGTTTTTATGTTCAAGATCCAAGCCTCTTCTGGCCAATACCCCCTTCTTGTTGTAAGTTCAGGGCTATGACAGCATCTTAATTGGGGCTGGCTTAGGTCAAGCTTCCACAGACATCAGGTGCAGCATCAGCTTAAGCTCTTTGGGCCTACTGTTGTTCCCCTGTCTCTCATTTTCTGTTCCTGCATTGCCCCCTCCATTAGGGGAGCATAGCTGGGAGGCCATGTGTTGAGCCAATGAAGAAACTGAAACAGGTTAAAAATACCCTATTATTTTTAAAAGATACCAGCTCACCAGTCTGGTTCACTGCAGAGCCCCACAAATAGTTGTTCTGACACAACTGAGGAGGCATGTGGGGGCAGAAATGAGCAGCAAAAATTGGGGAGTGAACCAGGATCTGCCTAACTGATGGTGATTGCCGATAGAAATGACCTCAGAACAAGGCTTTCTTCTCTGGCTTTCTCTGTCTCTCCACCCCTATTCTCATGCTCAAAGCAGTGCTCAGGAAAAGCCCCTCTTAACAGGGCACGTGAATTCCTGAGTCACATTGCATATGCCTTTGTTCTTCAGTAAAAACATCTGCTTAACTGTCTTTTTGAGCTATCTGAAAAGGACTGTGAAGAAAGCTGATAAATTCAGTTTATATGAAAATGCTTCAAGAGGATCAAATAGCAATTAGAGTTATGTCAGGGTGTCTTTATTTTTTAGCTTAATATAATTTTGCAAAGTAGATGCAATAATGGAAAAAAGGGCAGTTTTCTTGGCTCCATACTGTTCTTTATAAATTGCAAACATAGGTTTAGATGACTGTACAGTCAATACATCTGGCAGACGATGATATAAAAAATTGTGCATTTTCTAATAACAAAAAAGTTTCCTTAACCAAATGCAGTGTGTTATACACACTGTAAATGATTGAATGAGTAAAGAGGGAATACAGTCCCAACAGTGGGATGCCAGCTAGTAAAATAAACAGACAGGAGAATATCTCAAGTAACTGGTCTAGCTGTAGGGGAAACTTAGGCTAACCCATTTTCTGGGCAACTATAGCTGAGGGGATTGTAACAGCTGTGTTCAGACTGGAAAAGTTTGCTTTATCATGTAATAAATACACAGAGGGTGTACAAGTGAAATGTGCTAAACCTTATGGCAGCTTTGACTCCTTTCTGTCTATGCACGCTAACTATTAAAGGAGAATTTAGGGAACAAAATAGCACATTAGTTAATTAGCTGGAGGTGTTTCTCCTTTCTTCCACAAATAATAATTTCTGAGTTGCAAACCTCACAATGAAGTGCTGTGTTCACATTCTTAAAAATAAAGTAGTAGAAGATGCAATATACTTATATAGCACTAATAGATTAAGTGAGAGAAAAACAAAACACCTCCAGACATTCTGTGCAAAATAAATACAGGACTGGTGCTTTCAACAGGTCTTTTGAGCACAGAAATAATTTCACTGCATAACTAGGTATGATGGTAGGAAAGAGAAAACTTTTTTTTTCCCAAAAATACTCATTTTATAGACCCAAAATGCCCTAATTAAAACAATTTTGAGTCAAATATTACTTGTCTTACATCTTCAGCACTAAATAATTATACATTTTAGAAATACAGAAAGAAGATAGGAGTAAAAAGTTACTGATGTCAGTGGGAGCTCCCCTATTTTCTTGAAAGGACTCAAGACAAGTGGATACTTAATCAGCATTTCTGAAGTGTGAACTTTAGCCCCCACACATCTCCATTCCATTGTAGACAATATATTTTTGAAGAACATTACCTTCCACCTTCTTTCATTCTACAGATGCCAGTTTTACCTCCTTCACCTCTCCGCCCCACCTGCAATCCTCACTTTTTTGTAATGAAAAGACCAATACTTCCTGTAACAGGTTTAAACCCGTTATACCTAAATGTTCTACACTAGCTGGACTCCATGGCTCACTAGTCATGGTTTTTCTACTGTTGAGGTGAAGCCACTGATGCAGTTCCTGGAAGAAGTAGGAGTGGTTCAAAATGGAGAAGGTATTTCTGTCAAGCATTCACCTCATCAACCAAGATGTAGACAGAATTTAACTGATCTGCATAAAGTTGTTTCAGAAAGTACTTGTCCATTCAATGCAGGAAGGAACTGCAGCTCAACAAGGTATTAGGGAATAACCTATGACTCTGACAAGTAAACAGTTGCTGCTGTTGGACACCAAGAGAGCATATGCACAACAACAAGAGCTGTTGTTTTAATAGAAATGACTGAAATATTCTGAAATTCAGTATAAATTTTATTTTAATTAAAAAAAAGATAATTTGGGGGGATGGGGAGGAGATGAGGGGAAGCATTACTATCTGAATATCTGTGGAGGTCTAGATAAGTATTTTGCCATAAAGGTAATTTTTTGCCCCCTCATACTGTTCTAGCAAATATTTCAAACTACAAAATGACTTCTGAAAATGGCAACCAGACTTTCTGTCTAGAAGATAGGCATTTAGCATTTGCCAGGTCAGTCCCAGTTTTTTGACACTTCTGGTTGCCAGTGTTGGATTTTTTTTTCATTAAATGATTTTTCATAACAATAGAAAGGGTTACTATGGTTAGAAGAAGCTAGAAGGAAGATAGATAGATAGACAGACAGACAGATAGACAGATAATAGATAGATAGATAGATAGATAGATAGATAGATAGATAGATTTGTCATTTGGTAAGCCTGTAAACAGTCTGTATTGTCTCTTGGTTCCTGTCTACCTACAGACAGAAAAGGGTTATTAATACCACATGGAGAAAAGCTACTGAATGTTTGAATCTACTACATCTGATAAGAAGAGACTTTAAAGCTGGACTTTTCATAATTGAGATGTGTAGACAGAGCCTGTGTCTGCCTTAAATGGTAGAGGACTGAATACCAAAGGACCCAAATACAGGCTACTGGAGAAGACTTAACTCTTTTAGCCTCCTCTACACCTGTACCCAAGTTATGTGACCATCAGGCTTCCTCAGCTGGTTTGGGTCTTCTTGGTTTGGGTTTGGGGCTGGTTGTTTTTGGGGGGGGTGTTTTTTGGAGGATGGCAGAGAAATGTCTGGTTTCTGTAGAATTTGTCAAAACAGAAATAGCACGATGAATTTTCCATTTGTTTTCTGTAGTCAGGAGAGCTGCCAAAAATGAGCTGACACAAGTACAGCACTGTCTTCTCCCTACATATGTCTTGGATCATGAAGCATAGCGGCATTTAAACTTCAGATTGGTGCTTGAAGAACATGCTTCATGGGGACATGAGCATGTAAGTAGGATGACTTAATTTTAGTGCATATGCATGCATATCTTTCCTCCCTTGTGAGCAGTTTTTCATTAAAAGGAATGATTGGGTTCTTATTATTTATACATTGTTTTCCACTGCTTAGGGACTTTTTTCTGTAATCTGCCTCACACTCTGAGGGATTTTAAAATAACTTTTGGTCCATTAAATAATTGGCTTAACGCAAGAAACATAGAATGAAAGAAATAATATGTACAGGAAACTGCTGATTTTACAGCTTTTTAGATTCAGACAACAATCTTTCCTGCCCCCATTGTTGTTTGAAATCTTTTGAAGTTTTTTGGCTAGGAAAAAAAAAAAACAACCAAAAAGAACAACAAAAAAAGAGTAGCTGTACAATATGTTTTAGGCTAATGGAGCATCCCCAGCAGCAGGGATGGGGAGATTCTCTGTCCATCACCCCATACTCATTTGGGTTTACATGATAGATGGTTTGATGATAAGCTGAAGAAGGATGCTTTTGACCAATTACATGATCTTAGTTCTATATACGATAATAAAGACTTGGTTTTATTCCAAAGGAAATGTCAGAGCCCAGAACAAAATATTTTTTTTCAAAATTCATAGCAGACACAAACTTACCACTTTATTCATGTTCAGTAGTACTTAACTCCTGCAAACCAGTGTAATTTGCATATAGTGAGATAACAGTTAGCCGAAAGATTGCAAAATAGAAACTGAAAGAGGTATTTCTTCCATTACCCTGTATTAATGTAACTTCCTTACTGTATGAACCATAACTGAATGTTGAGGACATCCTATATGGGGGAGTTCACACACAGCTCATGCCTTTGTGTAACTGTTTAGCTTCCATGTTAACACAGTATTTGCCTGCACATGTTAAGAGTTTGGGTCCTCAACAATAACTCGCATGAACACATATGAAGTTTTTAAAACCAGCTCATTGTATCTTAATTGTTTGAAGACCATCAATGCACTAAAACTTCTTGCAGAATCTGATCACAGTGTTTATAATCTGGATGCTATATTTGAAGGTTATTCTATATAATATTAATCAAAATAGATACAATACAAATAGGAGAAGGACATGAATATATAGGCTCATGAATGCCAGGATCGAGCTTTTGAGTCTATAAAATACAGAGTACAATTTGTTGTTACTTTAGGTGTTCTAAGAGAAAACAAGAAAACAGGATGTATCGACTATAAACGCAGTTTGGGAATTTTCCAACAGAATATTTTTATCTGAAAGTGCAGACTTAATAGGGTTACAGAACATGTTGTTTCAATGATAATTTCATCAAATACTCAGATACTCTCATTTGCATTCAGAATAAATGTGATGTTAAGAAACAACAACAAAATACTAATTTAGTCTTAGGAGTCTGCTTTCCATAAAATGTCATTAGAGATGGACTTTTTAAAAGGGTAAGTCAGAGCAACAGATTAGCACATGTGTTTTGAAGACTTCAACATCTCTTTCCCAAGAACAGAATAACCAAAAAAACAGAGAAAAAGGCAAAGCTGGAGTCATAGTCAGAAGCTTACACTCATTCTGTGCAACAGGCAAGTATTCTAACCCTGCTTATGGGGTTAGTTCCATTCTGTGCCCAGTTCCTAGTTAGTTATTCAAATTATTTTACTGAATTAAACTGTTAGACAATCATTTTCAGAACAGCTCAATAGGTTGGAGTTAAGTCAGTTACTTGGGAAATGAAAGGCTAACGGTCAAGTCTTTGGCTTCAACAAAGAAAAGCAGTGTGACATCAGTAATTTTGGCTTGTTGTTCAAGCTTTTCATCTCCCCAAATGACTTTTGAAACCCTTTCCCTTCTCCTCACCAAGGAAAAATATAGAAATTTTGTAGTAAATATTTTTTTCCCTTGCCCACCTCTCCTGTCTAACCTTAGTTTTTACTAAGAAAAAAAAATGGAAAAAGCTTAGCATCTCTATGTAGGGATACAGCAGACTTCTGAATGGTTATTTTACAGCTTGATAGCTGCAGGTACAATACATGACTCCGTATATATGTGTGTGTGTGTGCGTGTGTATCTGTAGAACTGAAGGATGTAGAAACTGAAAGGATTATTTTAATGAACAGTTTCTCTTATTTACAATTCTTTACAAAACAACCAGATAATGAAACACCATGGAAAGAGAGAGTGGACTGAATAAAGCTTCTAATATGTTCAGTAACAAAAAGTTTAGAGTAAGAATAGTCACAGGAGAAAGTCACGACAAAAATGTAAGAGACACAATAGGTAAAATAGTGAATTGGATTGATAAGAAAAAGGTGAAATATTATTTTCCTTGTAGTAAGAAGCAAGTAAGACTGAAACCAAAATCTTGCATGTATTAAGACTGTAGAATAGAGTCTTGCAGCTCTTGGAGACTAATTCTACCATTTAAAAGTCTAATTAAATTCTGAAATGCAGGTAATAATAGAAATGTAAAACTAACAGTAAATTAGAGCCTGGAAAGTCTTCCAGAAGGAATTGTGTGCTTTACAGTACTATAAAGTGTATAATCTTACAGAGTGTGGGAATCTTGTATCCCTGCATGCGAGTCCAAGACACTGCCAGTGAACCATCTAGTCAATATGCTACACTGCAAAATTGTGGTCACAGTCTCTAGCAGGCTGTGGCTACTACAAAATTAACTGTGAAATGCACAAAGAATTTTTAAAATTTCTTTCCAGACAAAAATTCTTCCAATCTTTTAAATGGAAATTGGTTAATATCTCGAAGTACAAAAATTGGTATCCTGTCCAAAATATTATTTTTTTTACTAAATTAACTCTGGATACTCATTACTCAGATAAAATATAATCTCTTTTTCAAAGACTCTTAAACTTTTGAGTGCACTGATATTACATGACAGACAATTCCGCAGGTTAATTACAAACTGTGTAAAGTACATTGCTTTCCTATTTCAACATTTTTCTTCTTATATTATTAGAGGATAAACAGGAGTTCCTTATTGACCTTCTTAGCAACTTTTGTTGTTCTATCTGAATTAAATATATTCCCTCTGATGTGTCTCTTTATCTTTTTTGTTGTTTTTTTGTTTGTTTGTTTGTTTGTTTTTTAATTTAAGCAGTCCAAATCATCTCGGTTCCTTCAGCTACTTAGAAACTGCTTGTAGTCTGTAACCATTTTTATAATTTGTCTTTGAATACTTTTTCCTTCTTGTAGAAACATAATGCAATGAGCAAGACACTGATATCATTAAAGTCAACATAGGTTTTTTACACTTCATCTTTAAGGCCAGATTTCAGCCGGTGGGATAAGTAAGCAGATATTATTTGCTATTGGCATCATAACAACTTCTAAGACTTTCTTCCATCCTATTTCTTATGTTTTTATTCCTTTTCAGGTGCAAGAGATTGTCATCCAGCTTCACAATCTTTGGATAGTTTAAGAACCCATCAGTGACTACAAATAAGGTAAACAATCCCTTCCACTAAACATAAATTTGCATTTCTTAAAATTAACATGAGTTAATACCTGATACCCCAACATTAGTATATTTTTCTGAAGTTTTCTGTGTTTATTTGGAGACCATGACCTCATCTTTTTTTCTGCCTTTCTTTTTCCCTGTTCACTCAGAAATGTATTTCAAACATTCCAAATAAAATATTTATCCTAAATTTTGTGTTTACATCCTTTAGCCAAAGCAAGATTTGCCTAATTACCTAATGTCTGATTTCCTTAAAAACCTAATTAATGCCTAGAAATCTACACTTTACTATGTAAATAATTTTTAAAATAATAATTTAATAATAAAATAGTCCATCTGTTAAACTTTAACTGAAAATGCATTATTTTTATTTGCAAATACTGCCTGGATTTATACTGAGGTTATTACACAGTCAGGTGTTTTGTAATTCTGTTTGGATAAATATACTGGTTTTGGCTGGAATAGAGTTAATTTTCTTCATAGTAGCTCCTATGCTGAGGGGGAGTTTTGCCAGAATTGCTGTTGCTCAGGGACTGGCTGGGGGTTGGTCTACTGGTGGTAAGCAACTGATTTTTGCATCGCTTGTTTCTCTTTGGTTTGTTTTGTTATGTCTTTTCCTGTTTTACTTATTAAAACGTCTTTAACTCAATCTGTAAGTTTTCTCACTTTTGCCCTTCCAATTCTCATTCCTGTCCCACTGCAGAGGGAGAGAGGGAGCAGCTGTGTGGTGTTTAACCACCTACCAGGGTTAACACACAACAGTAAGCATTTCAGAAAAATCCCATGATCATCAGACTTATAAACAGTAAGTTACAAATTAAAATATAGGCAAACCACAGATCACTGGTCATCAAGTAGGGTTGCTTCTCATTTAGAAGTGTTTTAGCACCTTCAAGTAATTAGGCAATCTTCACAATAACCTGATAAAACAGGTGGTCTCTGTCTTACAGAAGGAAATGAGGCAGAGATGTTATGGCAAAGATTTTCAAGTCTGAGCAAAATCATCAATTATCACTGTGTCTGGGTGTTAGCTCATTTTGAAACAGACTTTTTTTAAAGGATGGAACTTAAAATCCATCCTCAAAGCCTAAGCCACCCAATATTCACTAGTTACTGGAAATTTTGGACAACTGACCTGCAGACCTTCTCTTGTTCCTGTTCCTCAGTATTACCTACTCAATTAGGATGGGCAGGTCATCAAAGCACATGTGGAGACAACTGCATGTGTATCTATTTATTTATACATGTACTTAAAAAGCAGAGTGTTCCCATGAGTACCTTCTGAGTAACATAATGTAAGAGTATTTTAAATGGACAATAAAAGGTACAATTTCCTATGAAAAATAATAACCAAAACTTTGCTGAATGGACTGTACTTATTTTTTCCACAAGAAAACTACTTTGTACAATACCACTAAGTTTCCAAATGTATATTAAAGTAGGGACTGTATAAGACTATCAGATATTACACAAAATATCCTCAGGAATCAATAAATGGTGCCTGAAAATCAATGGCAGGATATTGCCCTTAGTATAAATCTTCACCTGATAACAATGGTCCCATTACCCACTGTGGGCAGCTCTGCTCATGAGTGATGAGGTAACTACTATATCAATGAGATAAATTCCACATATTTGCATCTCTCAGGAAGATATTTCACACATAACTGAGCTATTGAGTCCTCTCTCTGCTCTGTAAACAACACATGCAGTAGTACAAACATAACCTAGAATCCACATTCCAACAGATATTATAGTAAGAAAATTGTCAGGTAAAACTGCAACTTAATTTATTTTATATACTATAATGTATTCTGAGAACAAGAGGTTTCCAGAGTCACTCATTATATAAGGAACAGGTACCCATGGCCATGTGAAGGCATTTGGTTATGGATCCCTGGTAGGTGAATTACAATCTCAAAATTTTAAAAGTGACTATAACACTAAAGTTATAGTAGTCTGATCATATGAATTATTTGCACAGTGTTTTAACTACGTAACCCAGATTCTCAAATGCTTTCAAAAAGCTCACATTATTACATTTTAAAGAACTGCATGGATTTAGTGAAAAATTATAAGCTACAAAACAGATATTGAATGCCTATATTTAATTTAAAGCAAAATCACAGGTAAGCTATGCATTTGAAACTTATATTAGGCTAACTGTGGAATAATAGTACCATAAAACCTATGCAACTGCAATGCAAGCAATAAAATGTGAGCATAAGTTTAGTGTTCACTGTTCTATAGTTAAAATTCTTAGCCAAATACGTGCATACTAGAATGAAAGCTCACTCTTCCCAAAAAGCATCCTCCTCACTGTGTGAAGCTTCTCACACTTCATATAGTCATAGTTCTTGTATATTGCACAGTTATAACAGAGGATGGAGGGGAGAATGGTCCAGGCTTAGCTTTGCCATTGGTTTACTGAAGGTACCTGTGTCTTGATTTATCCATGAATAAGATGCAAATAATTCTCAAAAATTAATTCCTTCTGCATATTTAATATTATAAATTTTCTTGCTTTTTGTTTCTTAGATTAACGAGGATAGTTGAAAAATACTAGTGTATGCTTTACTGGCTACTTGGAAACAGACAACAAAGTATTTTCAGGGCTGTGTTAAAGGCTTTGTGTTCTGAAGCTAAGATGAGGTAAAGAAGTAGGAGCCAAGGTGAAGAGAAGAAAAGAGTTTATAAAATTCATGGTGTTTAGGTATTATCCCTGTCTGCAGCATCAAACAAAAGCTGTAAAACTGGGTTTCAACTCTGAACTTTTGAAGAGCATGAAGAATGAAATTTTTGCTTTGGCTCAGGCTTGGTTGCTGGTATCTTGTTCTTATTCTTTATCAAAATTTTCTCAGTGGAACAAACTATGCCACTGAGACACAGTTTGGGGAAACCTTGTTCAGTAGTTTCAGACATTCCCTTTCTCTCCAACAAAGGACCAATGTATCATCTCTGGATTTATACATAATAGCTATGGCTTGAATTAAGGGTTTGAGTTGATTCTTTAGAAAACTAGGTACCGGCTGCTAATTTCAAACCACCATCCCTCTGTGGAAGCTGAAAATCTAGTCTGAAGAAGTCTTGAGGCAAAGAGCAATTAATCATTCCTGAGTATGGCATTAACAGATTGGTTAATGCATTTGTAATATCCGTATGATAATATACTATAAAATAAATTAGATTACCAAATATTTAGAGAAAGCATTCCCTCATTAAGGGAATGATGACATCAGATTAAATTAATCATTTAAAACCCCCTAAATATCCTCATCTTCTCCAAATCAACAAAAGTTCACTACAATCTGTAAGTGACATTGATTTTTGGTGACAAATGTACTAGACAGAGATCCAAATTAAAAAAAAAATTAAAAAAGGACAAAGGACAGAATTAATTCTAGGGTTGTTTGTTAAGTGTTGAACTTGTTTTGGTAACTTCAGCAAACACTGTGAAAGGTAAGAGTGCTCATATTGCAGAATAATACTTGCCACTTCAGCTTTAATATCTGAATTGTGACATATTCTAGTACTACAAGAAAAGAAGGCAGATGACCTCTGTTTAAGCTGTGCAGAAGATGAGTGGCCTGGTATGCATCTTCCACATCTTGATCATCTAGACTGAGAGTCTGACTGAATTGTATCAGGACACTTCTGCTGCCTGAACATTTAGGTTCTTTCCCCATAAAATCAAAGCTCAGGGAAAGGGTAGTGAATGTCTAGGTCTCCATCACAAGATGGAGCAGAAGTGGAGCTGAAGCTCACATACATGCAGACTCAAAACATGGAAAGTGATTCTGGGTCCTGCAGCTGAGACACAACCATTTCACACATTTCAGTTATTGAATCATCCTGTTCAGATGGTGATGAAATGAAGGAATAGGGTGGTCACAGTCCTATGTTGTCCCATACAAAATGTATGTCAAGAAGAAAATCCTCTTGGGTTGTATGGTCCTCTTATCACTATGGCAATTTTAATCAGAAACTTCCCACCAGTTCTTATGCTGATGAAAGCATCTAGAGAAAAATCTATCTTCAGAAACGTGACTCACCTGATCCTTGAGAGTCGTTACAACAGAGACATATCACATGCAGAGATGGAGAACAATACAAAAGAAGATATGCAGATGTTCACACAGTTTCCTTGAAGGTGGTTAAGATGATTATCTGTGAAGCCAAGAAGAGATTGTGAGGTTGAGTCATCAGTGCCAGCTTCTGAACAGAAAGTGTGCCAAGGCAAAATTCACCAGAAATATGTTATACCCGTATTTGTATAAAAGCGGATCAGACATAAAGCTTGCCACCTTTGAGGGTGATGATGAATCATTTGTACCTAGAAAAGGTATGCTGCTTAGGAGCATTCTCCGAACTATTGAAGTTGGAATAGAAAGGCAAGAGTTAAAATAGATTTTATTATTTTTGGAATGATTCTTATCATAAGGCTGTAAAACAGAATAATGTGATTAATACAGCTAATATGATATATATGCTTTGGGGAAAACTACAGTGTATGAAAACAAGAAGGTAAACAGTGCGTACTGTTCCTAAATAACTGTCATTCACTGAATCTTTGTGAAGCAGAATTACAGAAAGTGGTACCAAAACTGTTGCTTGAGCTGGCATAGTGAAGACTGTTTACCATTTGCTTTGTAATATTCCAAAAAGGCAAGAAACCCTGCAGCGTCACGCTGGAAATTCCTTTCAAGGACTCTCTGATGCAGGATAGACAGATTGTGTTAATGGTGACTGATCCTTCACAGCTTGTTTACCAAGCATCAAGACAAATTTAGAAAAGTATTTAGAAACATCTAAATTTAAAAATTACTAAGACATGGCATGAAGTAAATGAAGCTATAATACATACTCTTGCTGGTAGCCATTAATTGAAGGAACTGAATAATTCAAGAAAAACTGGTGATGCAGAAGTGGAAAGTCTGCAACACGTGTTATGTGAACTGGAAGTCATATGCAACAGTTTTGTGGGGGTGATTCTGAGCAAAACTTGACATGTTACTAGTACCAAAAAAAAAAAAAAGGAAATAAATTTCCTGTTAACACTACAGCTGACAGAAGAATCACAGGATTAACAGTTTATTTCAGTCCTTCTTAGATTGTCAGCCATCTTTTCAACATTTTATGGAAGTATTTTAGGGATTTCAAGAATACCTATTCAAGGCCTGTGCTGGAATTTTACATTTCTGGAACAATTCAGGTATGTTTGAGCTGACTGAATAAATTATTCACCTGAAGACAAGCAAAGCCAGTTTTGGAGGGCATTCTCTTTGTCCTTGCATGTACTTAGACTGGTGGAATTTTCAAAAATATTTTATACAGATAATAATATTTTTTTCATATATTGACAGTCACAGCTACATCACCTGAACAATTACTCAGCAAATTCAAGATCATCAAAAGTTCTTATATTTGCAAGTTAGCTCAGGAAAGACTGCTTTATCCTAATGTTGTCTAATACAATATTTTTCATCGACTGATATGAAAAGTTAAGTAAAAGATCAAATATAGGGCTTGAGCAATACCTTTGGTCCAACAGACAGCCATGGAGACCAAAGAAGCTCTCAGTGATGACAACAACAGAGCACAAAGGCATATGGGGTTGTTAGAGTTCTCTTTTGCTGAAAATCAGAGTGACTGAATTTGATATTATGAGGTGAACTTAGGGTCTGTAATGTTGAAACTTTGAGGCAAATGACAAATATAGACAAATATAGCCAAAGCCTGTAAAATCTACAAAAGATTGTCAGAAAGAAAAGAGGAAAAAGGGAGGACTGGCACAGGAAATAAATCACTTCTGTTAGTTTTTGTTTGTGGGGAGACAGAATATAGACAAGGAAGGGGAGGGAGGTATTCCATGCATATACAACAGTGAAAATACATGAGTTGCTCTGCCACTATGGGAGACTTAAAGTGTTTAGAAATATAGACCAGAATAAGGTTTAACTTCTGAATTTTTGTTGTTGTTATTCTTTAAATTAGGATTGTAAGTACTTTTTACTTCCTTTTTCCATTACTTCTTTTTTTTCCCCACCATATTTTCAAAAAAAATTTACCATTTAACTGCCTAATTTGGATATTTTGGTCTCTGGACTAGATTCAAGTCTGTTGGGACACTTCATCTGACCTGAGCCTCCTTCTGTCTTTGGAACACTTGAACATGTCTTGGCTTACCTGCATATGCACAGAGTACCAATACAGCATCTATGTGTGCACCCTGAAGCTGGGGCTGGGAGGCATTGGGCACGCACCTGATGAAGTGCTTCCAAGCTGCTGTTCTCATGGCTCATGACCTTCACTTACTATTTAAAAAGCCAAGTGGTCTAGTGACTGTTTTGTTGGTAATACTCAGCAGCACTGGCCTAAATTCTACCTTGATTCTCTCTATAGCTTTTAGTGATTTCCTGATTACTTTCCCATTTCTATTTTTCATTTTTCCTCAAAAAACTCTCTTTTTTTTGATTGAAAAATGTATATTTCATATGTTCCTCCATGTAAAGATATTTCCATGATGACAAATGTCACCTAAGAACTGGGTCTTACTTGTTCAAACAGAAAACAGCAACTTGGCCATTTGTACTCTATTTGGGAGGTAAAAAAATATGTTTATTTCTGTCTTTCTTATATGTAGTTGCATCTTTGATGCTAGAGTTCTTTCTATTTATAGCTTCCCAATCTTTATGATATTTGCACTGCTTCTAGTTCCTTTGTAACAATGCTTTATCAGAAGAAAACTTGCTTCTTCGCCAGAAAACAGCATTTCTAATTGACTGAGCTACTAAGGTACTTAATTTGTCAAGCACCCTGCTCAGCACACTTTTCATTCCACTTGAGTGGCAATACCTGCAAAGGCAAACAGAGAAGATTCCCCTGGTAGGTGGTGTTCCTGCCATAGTGCACAGTCAACTGCAGTTTCCAACTGGCTTTCAAAGGTGCAGGTTGCTTAATGCTCTATATCCCATTTAAACATTGACCAGTGCACGCTCTGTGGCAAAACTTAGGGTTCAGGTTTTTTTCTCTACCAGAAAGGATACTTGTATTACAATAAGATAAAGTCTCTTGTCCTTTAACTTGGCCTGCTACCTCGCTCAGGAGCTGCCCTTGTCACCTCAACCATGACCTAGCTTCCTGCTCTGAAGTTAGAAAACCACATCCTCGCTGCAGGCCCTTCTAGTTCTGAGTCAAAAAAACTGTATACAGAGACTAGACTGCAGTCAGGACTCATAGTCCTGTTTGTTGATAAAGTATTGGATACAGTCATAAGACCTCTTTGCTTATTTATTTGTCAACTTTTATGCATTCTGACTAATATTCTTCCTGACAGGTATCAGTCCCTTATGTACTTTTCTTAAACTACACCCAAAGCCACTGTTCCATTTCCGAAGCTGTGACTGGGGAAAAGATGTTGCTTTTCACTGCTGTCAAGGCTTTTTCCAGCAACTGAGAGTTTAGGACATTGCTGGGGGTGGCAACAGAGTCAAATACTGGAAAAAGGTAAGCAAAGCTGAATAGTTCCTTAGTCAGACAGCATCATCTATTCTGTGCAAAATATCACAAGTGATCTTGTAATTAAATACTATGGCCACATCCACAAGGAAGCTAAGTGAAAGCTTTGTATCCAGCTAACTTACAGCTTTAACCACTTTACTTTGAAAAAGTGTTTTTTAACATAGCTATACGTAATGCATAATACATTTTTCTGTGAATGACACATGCAATTAATTTATTAAATCCTCATTAATTCTTTAAAATATATATACTGAAGATAGTAAATTCTTACTTATTTTAAGCTTAAGAGAAATTTAACAACCTAGTTTTAAAAGTCACTAAAGACTTCTAGTTCTCATGTAATAGGAAAGAAAATATGAACAGTCAATGCCCATCAGGTTCTCTCGTTTTCTATAAAAAAAGACTATGTTTACATGGATAAGAAACAAATAGTTATTGGATACTTCTGACTGCATATAGATGTAGCCTATAGCACTACAGGAAATTACTCTGCCCGGAGATGAGTTAAAGCTTGCTTTGAAGCCTAATCTAAATTTCACAACTGAATCCTCCACGGAATTGGTTAAAAAAATCTCAGTACAAATAACTATTTATTTAGCTAAACTTATCTTGCTGCACAGAGAAATACAACTTGTGGTCTTCTCTATTTCTAGCTGTCCAGTTGCAGAAGGTCTTGGACTGTAAAGTGAAAAACCACACTGAAGTCTTAATGACTAGTTTAAAATAAATAAATAAATAAATATATATATACATATACTCTGTAGCATATAAATTTTTTTTATGTATTTTATGGTGCAGCAATTTCTGTTGTCAGTTAAGTTAAAGACAGCAAAAATTTAAATAATCATTCAAATCTCAGATAACTGGGACATGGACAGACCACCCATGTCTGCAACTTCAAATCGTTATAACTTTGACTGAAGACTAGCTAGGTTCATTATTCACAGCACATACATCTTTTCTGTGAGTCCTCAATGACAAAAATGCAATGATGGCAGAAGCCTGGAATCCAACCCGTTAATGATGATTCATTTCAGAAATGAAGTTGTTATTAATCTGAGAGTAACTAGCATAGGTTACAACCTGCCTATAAGAAATACTTCAGCTGCTTCTGTTCTTATGGATAGTGGTCTCCAGATGAAGTTATTTAGATTACAATATCTGATTGTAATCTATTGGATTTTATGACCTTGAGGTTTTTTTCTAGTAAATCAAGATTAATCTCTGTTTTAGAGAATACAGCTCAACATTTCACATCATGGCTAACATCTTTTTTCCTTAAACACAAACCTAAAACGCTCTCTCAGGGTTTGTTTAGCAATGATGACAGAGAGCCAGTAGTTAAGCAAGTGATTTTCTGCTTGAGGCAGTGCAAGCCCTTGTCAGTGAAATGTTCTAAGGGGACCTTCTCACAACCTGACTCCACTGGTTCACAGGCACTTGCAGGTGCAAGGCCAACTGTAACCCATTTGATCATGAGTGTACATTCCATGTGACTGGGGAAAAAATTCAAAGAGCTCTTTCAGTGAACATTGGAGTTAGTTAGAACTTTTATTATATAAATAGCACCTGCCACAGAGAGCTGTGGTAGTGAGTGCGTAGGCATATGCTGCTATTCCAGCACCTCTGCTGTGGGATCGCTGATCTGGCCTCTTACCTGGCTGCTTCTAGTATGTGTCTTCCTGAAAGGCACTGCCACTTTTTTAAACTTTACATGCTCCTTTCTTTCTCCTTAACAAGTTCAGTCAACTTTTTCTTCCTATTGCTGAAACATCTAATACAAAATATAAAGATAAAGATCCTGAAAATCCTTTTGTGAAAATGATGGCAGCATTTCAAGTAAATATTTAAGACAGGAATATAATTTTAAAATTCAGACACTTCTACTCACACTTGTCTCATTTACTGTGCTATGGATATAATCATAAAACCAATTGCTACCTGTGTTTGTGTGTACAACCTACCCTTTCAAGGCTTGCTTTAAATCTTCATAATTCATGGGCAATTGACCAGGCAGGTCTTAATATTACATCAATTATTTTGTGAAAACTACTTAGAAATCCTTTAACCTGTTTGTTATTAACTCAATCAACTATTCTGTCTCTTTATTATCATTATGGTCAGTTGAATCAACATTGCTAGTTGGAAAATGCATGACTGTTAGTATCCAAAAATGCCTGCAGAATGTTTTAAAATATTTTACCATGCATGTAAAGTAACCATTTGTCTAAAATAATTGATTTGGTCCTGAACCATTGAACAATAATCAGAAATGGAAAACTGGCAAGCCAAAGGGTGACTCAATGAATTAATGTTTCTTGCTTCTTGTAGGGACTGGGCTCCTTGAAAACTAGTTGCAAACGGAAAATCTAGCAGAAAAGTCAGTTTGTCCATGCTCCATCACTCACAGAAGGTCTGCCTCAGGGACACTTCTTCTTTTTACTACCTCTCTCTGTTCCGTCCTCGTTATGTTCAGGTGAGGGGATGAGCAACCATTAGCTCAGAATTAGTTCTGCAAGATGCAGGCATGACAGCATATTGTATTTTGCAATGCTCTGCTTCTTTTGGCTTGGCATATCCACGGGGAAGAGTGACATTTCAGACAAAAAATGCAAGGTCTGTAAGGCTTTGCCTGAGCTTGAAGATAGAGTTAACAGATTCATCTTTCCCTGCTAACCCTTTGCTCACTTTAGAGGCTGTTTTTTTTCTTGGATGCCCTCCACTCTATGAAGTGGGAAGGGAGAATCAGGCATTGAGTGATTCACAGCAAAGATATAAAGATACTCGAGACTGATGCTGCCTGAGACCTGTGCAGCAGCAGCCTCCATCTGGGTCATGGTTTCTGGTTTTCCTGGGCTGATTTCTGCAGTCAAGGCTGGGGACTGAGCTCTGTGGCCCATAACCACCAGTGCTAGTCAATGAAGTTTGTCAGAAGGCTTGTTCTCACTTCTTCACCTGTAGTGTGGATCCTTTTTAATCAAGAACCAGACTATCAGGAAATAGCTAATAATCAAGAACCCTTCAATTAGCAAACAGCTAACAGAAGCTGTTCACTGCAGATGTCCCTAGAAACTACCAGAAACAATTAAAATTCTCACAAGAAAACCTGTTTTATTTAATTCCCATGAGGCTAAAACAGTTTCATTATGTTTAAGCAATAACTTAGTTCTTAGCTCAAATATAGCAATAAGAAAGAGAGAGGCAGGATTAAGTTTATCTATATTTTATCTATGAAGACAGTGAATTCAGGAGTAGTCAATGTATCATGTGTGCTTAGCAAACCTTTTGCTACTCCAGAACAATAACCAGTATGACCAGAAAAACATCACATGATGAAATATATTAGTGAAATTTATAACTGGTTTCTTCAGTGAAGTGCAGCTTGACCTTGCGCTAACCTTGACATTTTGTGAACAGGAGCAAACAGTCATTAAACTAAGAACATCTTGCATAATATTCAAGCAGCAAATATTACCCTGAAATATAATTGAAGTATAAGGATTATGAACACAATCACATATTTTTAGTTTTGTCAAAGGTAAATGGGAGAAAGTTTTTCTGGCTATTCACACAGGACACAGCAGTTTTTTAAGGAAAAGAACAGTAATCTCCCTAGCATACTTATTGTTGATTAGTTTTGGAAGAACAGCTATTTTGACAGGTCAGTTTTCCAGAGATGTGAGTATGTGTGTGTGCAAATACCAAGTTTTCTATGAGGATTTATTTTTGCACATATATGCTGGTCTAGACCTGTTATGCATGCAGTCTTCACAACAGCATGTCAAGATACAGGAATTCTGACTAGCCACCAGCCCAAGTTAATGTTCATGCCCCCCATGGACACTAGATAGCAGCACCTCTGAAAATAAGGTCTGATGAGCCTGAGGTGCTTGAAAGACTAGATAGTAAATATTAAATCACAGTGTGATTCTTCAGTAATTTCATATAAACTCAATAATATTACATCAACATAAAACTGCAATAATGCAATAGCTAATTAAGCCCTTTGAATGATTAAACTGTATTTATAGATCTTCTAACTCAAAGAGATCATACCTGGCAGATCAATGCTTATGTTAAATAAGTCATTAGCCTTTGCAGAGATTGCCCACAAGGTCATTGAATTGTGATGGTGGAACATTTTAATGAGCTGAACACTTGACCTGTGGGAACAGGACAACAATTCACTCAGATGGGGAAGCTCTGCATGTCTGAAAAATATCACATAGTCTTTCTGGGCCTTGATTTTTCAATCAGTAAAGTGGAAACAATAATTCTGTGCTGAAGTTAAGTATAACACATACAGAATGTGTTATTAAGGTTATATTTTGTTATCACATTATTACAACAAGGATTTGTTTTACAATTGTTCTTACTTTAGATATACTATGTTTAAATGAAATCCTAGAAAATGAAAAAGAATTGCATTACTGTTCAAGTGAATCTGACCCAGGCCTAGCAGCTGCTGAGGATATTTTTTTGGGCCTTGCTGGAGTTTTTAAGTAGGCTTAGAACATACTGTCCCTCCCTACCTATTTGACATATAATATGACAGTAATGTTTGTTTTTTATTTTGCATCAAGATTAGGCAATACGAAATAACATATGTGGCCTTTATTCTTACGAAAAACAAATCTAACTTTCTGAAAAAAGACACTAAAATATTTGGCAGCCCAGGACTGTATCATCAGTGGAAATGTTTCACTAATATTTCAACCTGAATAGGAGGTACCTTCTCCAGATCATCAGCTCTAGCATATCCATCTCCTAAAACCTATTTTAAAAGTCTAATTGCATTTGCAGCTTCCTTATTTGGACCCTTGACCTTTAGCTGTAGATCTGGGACCATTGTCTCACTTCACACAGGGTCTATAACATCTATTAGAAGGTGGCATTAAGCATGATTTGGGTATCATGGATTAGTCTTCATCAGGTGTTTTATTTTCTTATTTCAAACACTAGAGCTATCACATTACCAAAATATAGCTTTTGTAATTTCTATAACTGCCTGATTTCCCCTAAATTTTCTGTAATTTGGTTTGTTGAGAGAAAAGCTCAGCTAACCATTCATACTTGAACTGAGAATTCAACATGATTGCCCTGTGAGTGTGTGCCTGGAGGGAAGCAAAAATAGGGTTGCTACTTGGAAAGAAGTGATTGAATTCAGGGCCTGAGGCCACAAACCTCGTTTGTGTGACTGTTAATATGTAGAACTAACTGAAAGCTGACTTGTGAACTAGTTCATGCTTTTTTCTTTTTCTATAAAAACTAACATTATCCATTCTACCTGGGATATGTATTTCTACTGTGCAAAAAGAATGCAACTAATCTAAGCCTACAGTCTGGAACATGACCAAATGATCTCCTGCTCACAAGAAGCTAGTGAAGCAATAGTTTGAAATTTTATCTAATGTACTTCTCCATGCCATGGGTATGCATTAAGAGCACATTGCTCAAGCCCTTGAAATACTGTTTGAGATCTTAGAACTAATGTTACATCACTGAAGAGGTTCAAAGAACCAAAAAGAAACTTCTGTGCCCTCTCAACATGAACATTGCTCAAAAATGTGTACTGCCTTGATACTGTCACACTAACTCTTGTTATAGATGAACTCTAAGTATTGGGTTAGAGATAAGCAAGGTCAGGACATTCAAAAACCATTGAATTGTACAGTGTTATCTTTTACATACATAGCTTTTGCAGTATATCTAACAAGTAATGTAACCACCAAGCTCCTGTTAGTGATAACCTTACTTATAACAGAAAAAAGTTCGTCACAGGTTTTTCTGTGATGCATAAGTGCTTTGTTCAAAAAGTGAATCTATCTCTGACTTTCAAAAGTGGTTGGCCACATCACATCAGTAATCCCATTTGCCAAGCTTCAGCAGATTACTAGTAGCTAAGCGTTGGGCTCAAGACTCTTGGCACTTAGTAACACAGTAGGAGATCTTCAACAAGACAGCCTCATAGACACTCCCACATAAATGTCATCTTCTTAATTATCCACTACAAAACATGATAGATTTCATCACCAATAATAGATCATGCTCGCCTGGACTATGGCAGAACATTAAGTGACTTGAAAAAGAAAGTGCCAAAAGTAAAGATGCGCTCAACAATACTCAAAAGCATTCTTGTTTCATCACTTTCTAAGAAAGCTTAGAAAGAAAAAAAGCCTTTATTTATTGATATGAATGAGCTGAGAACTGGTGGAGCAAATTTAGCTGATTAAAGTCTAGTTACTGTTCTGATTCGGATTCGGAAATCCAAGAACTGTTGGTTTCAGAAAGCTAAATTTATCATATCTAATGGTACAGGAGAGCTGGGATTTCATTTAAAATAGGAAACTTTGGCTACTTTTAAACTATTTCTTAAACATAAACTCATTACTAGGGAACTCTCGCAATGGAAAATTTCTTTTGTTTTAGTTTGGTTTGGTTTGATATTTTGAAGCTAGTCCAGAAATTAACAAAAGTACCTACAAAAGGAGAAAACATGAGTGATGAGCTAGGAATAGTTCAGTCATTAAGCCTGTTTGTGACAATGTATTCCCATGCTATTTTAAAAATATCCATCCATTGTGGAACTAGTGGATTTACAAGCTACTGGTAATTTTATATCAGCAATTAATATGAGCCTATGATGAGGGCACACAGAAGTTTACAGGTAGGAAACACCATTGAAAGCATGGAATTGTTCTGAAATGCCATCTTTCCTTTACAAATACTGAGATGTAAACCAGAGGAGTTTTTGTCCTTTTTGAAAAAAATTCTCAACAAACACATCATATTATTGTTTCTGTTTGCTCTTATCTGAAAACAGAAATATCAAATGCAAAGTTTATCAGAAGTAGGATCTTACTTCGTTGCCCCCAGTACAATCCTCTTTTATGATCATGGCAGTCGTTTCACCATCACTATGGAGAAGTTTTATCTTGTTCAGGTGCTGATTTTAATCTCTACACGAAGTATGGATTAATAAGTGAATTATGGGGTAGAAAGATTGACACAGTAAGCAATATGGTATTTGAAAACATTATTAAACACAGAATGCAATGACTAAGTGTGAGTATGATGATTAATGCTATAATATACCAGAGAAAGAACGGCTAGCATAGTAGGAAGGGAAAACCCTGACCAGATTCTCAACTGATGTACACTCTCTAAACCCAAAGGAAATTAGGGAAGTTGTGACAGTTTGTGACAGCCCGGAATCTATCCCCAGGAGAAACAGACAGAAATTAAGGAAAAAACAAAACAAACCAAAAACCAACTTTAACTAAATATCTGAATAAGAAACCTTACAGTATGATCCTTTAAATTAAGAAACAGTCTCCCAAGGGAAATGCTAAAAGCTTTAAACCTGGACATATTTGGAATTAGATTAGGCAAAGCATTTGAAAAAATATACCAGGGGGACAAATTTTTACTGGAGGGGAGATGAATTAGACAGTCAAATAGATCTTTTTCAGACACTCTTTTAATTAGTTAATTCACTGTATAAAGAAAAGAGCTTGGTGGTGTTTTTGACTATATAGTTGTCTGCTGGCCCTGAAATAGTGTTGAGTAGGTATCGTACCCAGATGGAAATGTTCCATTGTTGAGAACATGGCATATATCATCTTCAGATGAATCTAATATTTGTTATGAATAGCCTTTTTCTGTATATAATGAAAAATAGTAAGAATTCAAAGCCATTAAATGAGTATGTTTCCATGGGTGTCAATGGAATTTGAAAGTTGGCCATAAAATATATAATTTTTTGTTTCCTTGTGATGACCATGTCATATAGGAGTCATGTCAGGCATATAGAAATAGAACGTATGCTCATCTTAAGGTATAACTTGAGAATGTCCCTTCTTTAAATTAAAAATGGTAGTCCGGGCTTTAAATGAGAGAAATATAACATTCATCCCCAGAAAGCCACTTTCATTTTCATATAAATATGTAACCATCATTTGTTTAACTCACACCAAGCTATCAAATTTTGTGGTGAGCTATAAACTTGTTGAGTCATTAGCCTGTCTGCTTAATGGAGGAAAACTGAATTCCTGTTCCTGCATAATGACACTTATTCACTGTAGACATTTGCATCACTAGGAAACGATAAAACCTCATCCTTCATAATGAAGTTCTGAGCTGACAAAGAGGAAAATATAGTGTTGTGGGACAACTATGAATATAAAACAAGCTTAATAAAGAAGTAGTGACAAATTACATTATGCAAAATGCAATGCAATAAAAAAAGTGTTACTAACTCATTGGGTATGTCATAAATAATCTAAATAGTTTTTAACTGCCAAAACCTTGAAAAATATATTCTTTTAAAAAATGAGGTACAGAATAGATGTCAGTTTAATTGCCATCATATTTTGACAAACATGGAGAACCTTGTATCCATCTTATTTGCTAAATTTAGCTCACTCACCCAGGATTAAATGATGGGGGAGCATTATTAGTCTACTTTTTCAACTCATTGGTGCCCCATCAAAAATTAACTACCTCAGCCATGTTAAAGTATTGTTGTTTTCCATTTGAGATCAACATTTACAGTTTGCATTACAATCTCAGGCCAACAGATCCTTATAAAGTAAAGAGAATCTCTGATGTGAATGTTTGCCAAAATCATGTTCTGCCTTCTTAAAATCAAGATTCTTTCTGAACAAATAAATATACTGTCTGCTATATCTCTGTGGGTCAGCAAGGGCATGAAATTTCAGTAGGACAGCTCCTTGTGTTACAAACGGCTTTGTCCAATTTGTGTGTCCAAATGACTCACTTTCCACTCTTCCAAAAATTTCATTTTACAGAAAGGAAAAAGTCACTAGCATTTCAAGAATTGCTGGCAGCTCAAATAATAATGACTTAGATTCTATTTCTGCTGAAGTCTCTATGATTCCAATAGTCCCAGTGACTTAAATAGAAGCAGCTTTGAGGCTTGCATAACCAGAAGCATTTCTATTCATGAAAACAGTTACAAAATTAACTGCTAGTGTGATCAGACCCTCACTTCAGTGGAGATGTCCCTGCTGACATAGGTACTTGTTTAATTATATGCTGCTCGTACTCTAAATGCAAAATGTTCAAGGTTATTTGAACCAGTTACTACAACTTCTAGCATATGAGGCTGGTAGGGACAAATGATAAATTTAATATACTGCTAAGAGTTCTGTGGAAAATCATATTGCCTTGAAAATGCAAAATTTGACATGTTTTGTTAATGATTTTGATTTAGTTAGTTTTTATATGAATGACAGGCACCACAAGTCAGAAATCCTACTTTGACTTTTAAATGTGAGACAGTTTCTTCTAAAGAAAATCTTTTTTAAACTTATTCTCTGTTTTCCAGAGAAAATGGTACTCATGTCTCTATACAAACATTGAGGAGTTTCACCCTAGATCAAATACACATAAAAAGTCTGAGCTATTTTCAAAGTATTTTCAAAGGAATGTGGTGATTTTTACTCTCTAGTTGTTATTATAATCAACAAGTTAGTGTTTCATTACTGAAACACAGAGTAAGCAGGTTGGTTTTAACATGGTTGTGAGTCTAGACTGAATTTTTCATTTACTCTTTTCACAGTTGGAATTGGCCGTACCAAATTTTCCATTATGCAACAGGATTTGGAGCCACTCCATCTGCTATGTTCTCTTTGGTCATGTCCAATAACTGATGTTTCCAATAACTCATTGAAATTGCCAGCTCTCCTGGGCACAGCATGAGTCGTTGTGATCTCTAAGGCTTGTAAATCTTCTTTTTAGTTTTAAAATGCTCCATTTACCACATTTAAGGCACAAATAAGCATTTACAAAACAAAAATTAAGTGATTTTTAAGCCTGAAATGTGACTGCAAAAATTCTGTCAGAGAAGAAGAGGATCCAAATTGGCCAGTTTGCTACTGGCAAATGAGGAAAACTTTCCTGCCCTGCTGTTTTAGTTTCTTAATAATATGGAGATGAACCAAGTGGTTGCTAGATTTTTCTAATCCATTTTATAACAATAACTTTCACTTCTGTCTAGGGACTCTCCATCCCTTCAATGCCAAAGTAGCAAGTGATTCAGATCTGATAAGACCTGTGCTGGAGTGCAGAAGGACTAATTACATTTTCCCAGATCGTACTCCTTAGACCTTCTACAGAGGCCATAATCAGCATAGTCTACAGACATGCTCCATAGCCAAATAGAATAGCGGCATTTAGAAGATTGTGAAATAGTCTTTCCTAGCTGTTTCTTTGTCAAGGGTCTGTCATAAGGCTTGGAATGAGGAAAAAAACATGAAGACATTTTCCAAAATGCCAAATGACAGGAAAGAAGACTAAGCCACACCATACTATCTTATAACTTGTGAGGCATACAGGACAAGACTTGCCTGATACAGATCAAAAGCTTGAGTCTGGTTGCCTACAGGCACAAAAGACTTTTTTCACTGTTTGCTAGTCTCAGTTTTTCTTCTTGCTTTTCTGACGTTGTATAATTCACCAGAGGAAAGAGCAATAGATTGAGAGAGTGACAAGCCATTTAGTTAAGAGCACTCAGACATTGCAGGTTAGTGATGGTTCAACAGATGTTTGGCCACTTTTGTGTGATTAATCCTCTTGCTCTCCCATTGACCCTCAAAAACTTTTCCTCACTCAACTCTGATTCTGTTCCCAAAAAGATAGTTTCATCTGTTGAATGGATGATTTCTGGCAGAAACAAATTAGTATTTTAAGATGCCAAAAGTGGCAGTTCCAAAAACATATTTAAGAAGAGGACTGATTTGCTCTCACTTAACTCACTCTGCACTGGACTGTGCTGCAGTGGATCTCTCAGTCTAGCTTATACCAGGACTTCAAGGATAATTAGGCACAGTTGTAGAAGCTAGTTCAGAGTTTCTTGTGTCAGAAATTTCAGTATGTTTTCACTGTTTTGATTTCCTACTGTTTATGCATCATAGAGGGTATTGGTTAGAGATTTAAATATTAGGGGGGTCTCATTGTAGCTGGGAATATTTTGCACTCATAGGTTCTGCGAGACCTGTCTCAAATTTTCTCCTCGGTACTAAAGATTCATTGGATGTCTCTACAATGGAAGCAAGAGTAAGATCAGTGTGACTGCTAGAGTTGTCTCTCATTATTCAGCAAGAGAGTATTTTTTTGTAAACCAGAGTCATCTGAAGAAGTCTTCTATTTGCTTCCATTAACCTTTATGTCATGTTAATATTACATCATTAAGTTATATAATTTGCTTGTGTTTCAGTCATCTGGAAAGGCCTATGGTAATGTTCCCTGTCCCAGAATGACAGAAATACAAACTGTACCAACTGTGCTGGCAAGAAGGTGTCAGTTTTGTGTTTCTAGGAACACCCTGGACTTGAGCCTTTACATCTGCTGATCATCCTCATCTCCCATTTCATTTTATAATTTACTGTCTCTTTACAGAATGTTTAATCTATATAAAGGCACAGATTTTATGCCAGAATTTGACATGTCAGTCTTTTCTCTATGCCTCTCCCTTTCCCTAATTTTAAAATCTACTTGATTTGGCTTTCTGCTGTATAGCGATTGTTTTTTCTCACATGGGAAAAAAATACAAAACTAACCCACTAAAAAGAATAATTTCTGAATAAATCCTGCTATGAGAAGGAAGTTAGGTTCCTTTGAGCATTACTTGGTGGCAGCCCTACAGTTTGGTTATAAGAGCACTCTCAGTGTACAATGACAATTTAAGACTTTTTTTTTTAATAAGCACTGAAGTAGATCTCACTGGGTTCTATGCATTGTTTTTACCCTTCAGTTATGATTAGAAAGACAGTAGTAATTTAGGCTGCTATCACTGCTATTCAAGCACACAGATTACCTTTACTTCTCTCTGGATGAATGTACATAATCACTCTTCTCTTTGTGCTTCTGGATTGCAGTTCTGTTGTTCATGAGTCATATTAAACCAGTAAGCCCATAACAGGGTGTCACGTCTGTGGTTCCTTTTCATCCAAAGGAACCTACTTTACGGTAAGCCCAAATAAATTCTCTAGGTTAAGCTTGTTATTCCTTGTCTCAAAATACATTCAGAGAAGAAAATAATAAAGAAAAAAACATCTGCGTATGTACCACATTGCAGTACTACTCCTTGGCCTGATAAGTAGCCTTTGCTTAGCTCAAGCACCCTTCAGTCTGTTGCTGAGAGAGAATACTGCAGCACCTCCTTCACTTAGGGCTTGCTTTAGCAGGAACTGTGGGTGATACACTTGGGCTGTTCCCATAAGACTGTCAGAGCTTGAGCCTACTCTTCACAAGACCATCTGGTGAACGTCACAACATTAAGTGTATTAGATGTAGATATGCAGTGCACATGTGAGGCTTCAATGAACCACACACAGACACACACACACACACTTTTAGGATAGGCTTGCACAAACTTAATACCCACACATGTCTATATAACCAGATGAAACCTATAAAGAATCCAAGAAACTGCCTTATAGCTCAAGTTTAAAGAAAAAGAAAAAATAATAAAAAAAAAAAAAAGCAGAGACAATATCTCCTTTCTTTTTCCTCAGGCTATATTCCAATGGATCCTTTCATCTCTCTATGTCACAATGCAATCTATCACACTATGTACTGGTATTATTGCTAATTATGTTTATACCCTGTACAGGCTATATTTACCATTTCCATTCATGTTCATGACTTTAGACATAACCTGTGAAATACAGAATAGCCAGGTTAGCCACCATGGTGCAATTCAGGTGCTATAGTATTTGCAAAAGAATATGCAATCAAAGAGCATTAACAAAGTGTAATTGACAACACCCATTGCATCTCATTGAATCAAGAATTATCCTGATTGATGCAGTGATGTGCAATCACTTCTAATTGATTGGAATTTTTTCAGTAAAGAATTATGTGTTGAGTAAATGCTACTTTTGAACTTGTCTTCTGAGCGCAAAGTTTACGGAGGGCTGCTCACCCAAGACACAATGACCAGAATACCCTGACAAATTCACAAATAGCTTTCCTTTTTGCCTTTTTTCCCATTGCAAGGCCAAGATTCTCCTTTTCACGTACAGGCAATGAACACACCATTTTAAAAATCTCTAAAAATTGTACCAAAATATAAGCAGAAAAATTACGCTGCTCTGAAGTTGGAGAGGCTGAGATCAAGTAATAATACCGAGAGATCAGACTGTGCTGCAATCTCATCCTGAATAGGTTTTGCACATGTGAGGTGCTTGAAAACTTGCCTGAAATAGACAGCTTGAATGGACCAGAGGAGGAGTGTGAAGCTGATTGCGCAGACAACACATTTTCTCTTCCTTGGCTATGCCCTTTTCCTCCTGCAGAGATGAGTATGATGTGGGCTGAGACAGAAAACAAAGGGCCAAACTGATCTGTTTTGCCTTGAAAAGCAAACCTCTAAGCCTTCTAGGTAGGGGACTCACATTTCCATACATAGAATAAGGGTGGTTGGAGCACTAAGGAATGATGAGGAGGGGCAGAAGACACACAGAGGGAACCTTTGGAAGGTGCTTTTGGGGAGGTTCTTCAGTCCTTTGAGGACTCGTGCAACAAAAATTTTGACAAGCCTGGTAACATTTCCTGCACTTAGCTGAGTTATGGACTAGTCAGCTGTACTGAGATGAAATTTATTGCAGGTTAGCAATTTTTTTACCCGTTTCATACTAAGAACAACAGCTCTTTAAAGAGCTGAAAGACATTGAAACTGTATTTCTTATAGTACATATCCATTTTACGGGACCTATGGTTTATTATTGCCAGTGACTTGATGTCTAGAAGGCACTAAATCTGTTTCTTGCCATCACATTCAGATATCTTTGGCTAATACTAGTATTTCTAGTCAACTAATTCTTGCAAGATATTTATCTATAGGTGGGGATTTTGGTTTTTAAACTGAAAGGTTAATGCTACTTGCTTGGAGATCTTGTGGAAAGTCTCCAGCATAAAGTAGTGGGGCCTTTGTCATGATTTATAAAGTAATGTGGAAAAGTTTGAGTCATGGTAGTACCAGGTCTCAGTAGTTTGCAAAAACTATAATTTGTACTAGCATAAAATTATTTTCTAGCTGACAGCATGTTGTATATAACAGCATGGGCAGTAAAAGAAAATTTCTACCACTTCATGGAGATGATAAGAAGATATGGTAAATTTTGTCTGTATGAAGAGCTCCTTGTATTCCTGAACAATGTGTGTGCTTGCAGTATTTTTTATGCTGTCCCAAAGGAGGATATATTAATCAAACCAAATGACTGTGACAGCTGTGAGACTTTCAAGTTCAAAAGTTTTATAAACTGGAGAGAAACAAGTGTTTGTGAGTAGCTGAGATTTTCAGTTCATGTGTGAATAGACCCTTTAATTTTTTAGCAGAAGTTGTTCATTGACACCCTTATTATCAAATATTTTCTCATGTCATATGTAGTATTGTTTAACCCTTAACATTCTACTCATGTAGAGTAGGCTCTGGTTCTTACCTTCTTTCTCATTAGTGCCAGGTCAATACAGCACGAGCTCTGGATAGGTCCTACTTGCAATTATTTCTAAAGTAATGCTGCCTATTCTAATACTTTAATGCTATGTGCTAGTTATGTAAGTTTTTCTGGGAAATAAATCTCTGAAAGTGCTATAAGAAGGGATGTTTTTGGGTTTGTTTGTTACTTTACGATTATGGGACAATTTCTTTGGAAGTACCAGAGCCAAAAGAATATTGTATAAAGCATAAAGAAACTCACTGGTACAGTTTAGCAATATTTTGTTAACTGATTTTATAAAAAATGTTATAACTTATCTTGTGTATTGAAGAAAGTTATTTTCATTTTACAAATAAAACTTTGAATATTCTCTTATAGTGTTACTTTTTACTCTTTGTTTGCTTACTTCTTTGTACATATATATATCTGAGCACATTTTAAAATATATTCTCTCAGTTGACTTGATATAAAATTTTACATGGCTTCAAGAAGAGAATGGATGAATTTAGGGTTATTGGATATATGTTATAAATAGCATTGAGTTCTGAAAACCATAAGTTTAAGAAGGTTGAAGTGCGCTAGCTAATCATATCTGCCTACACCACTCTTACTCCCTTACTCTCTTTCTAAATTAGAAACAGGATGTGGGACTAAATGGACTTTTGACCTGTTCTACTCTGGCTAATCCCCTACGTATTTAGACCATCCTCTGATCTCTAACAACCCACCAGTTTTATAGACCACAGAAACACTGTGCCTTTTACTTTTCTTACTATGTCAAAATTTATGAGATATAATGCAAGAAAAGGCTTTAAGGGAATGAGTCAAGATGGATGAGGGGAGCATGGACATAGAAGCATTTGTGTACATAAAAGTACACAGAACTATTTGTAATACACAAAGCTAGTGAGGAAGGATTATTTCTAAAAATCTGACATATTGGCAATTCAAAGAAAAGAAAGGAGAAGAAAAGAGAAGGAAGCATAACAGATTAGTAGTACTAAAACCAGGGGTTTTAGTTTAGTTCAGTTTTCTTCATTCTCTACAAATCTGAAAAAATCTTCAGAATTTCTGAATTCCACTAGGTTATTATATTGTAGGTAGATAGGAAAAGAATATCTGTAATGCAGTAAATCTGCACCTTTCTATGGCCACATGCTTCTCCTTTTTTGGGATTAAGAGACTGCTACGCAGAAAGTATCTGACCAAACTAGAAAATATGCTAACATTAGCAGAATGTTGTTAATTCAATGCAAGATGCTAAAAAAAACCCCCAACTTTTAACTGAGTCAGTAGCTGCTGTTGCTTCCTTTCACATCATTTCTCTCTTTGTACATTATGGTTAGTGTTTTGAAGGACTGAGCAAAATAATGACCAATATACAATTCCCATAGAAACAAATCACCTTAATACTAATTTCCCTCCAGTACAAGAGATTCTCCCTCACTGTAGAGCTAATTCTTGTTGCAACAGAAATCACTTTATTATGAGAGCTCAAGATGACTGTGAAGGTTGGAGGCAAGAACACTGACAGTCTAGATGCATATGTAGTACACAGCTATAGCAAGCATAGGCGGCCTTAAGAGTTTTAGGACCTTACACATACCTGCTCACTGAATCACACTGTCATGGGGTAAAGGCTACCCTGAAAAGGACCTTGACTACTCCTGCCCAGGTCCAGTCATAGAATCACATGAATTCGAAATGCAGTAACAGCAGACAAAATTTAACCTGGCAAGTATTCCTGAGTTCACAGCTTTTGCATCACACTTGGGGCAGGACTCCAAAGGGTGAGAGAAAAGACAGTGGCAACTGCTGCTCAGCCTTAGGTACGGAGAAAGTTAGAGATTAGTGCAAAGCTACATGGTTAACAAGGCTATTAGTGGCCTATTAAAACAGGCCTAATTTAGAAGGAAAAAAAAAAAGTTAATGTTATAGAAGGATGAGTGATGAGGAAGCCCCTTTGTGTGAGTTGGCAAGATACTTCTTGAAGCAGTTAGGATGGCTGCAGCTTACATGGTTCATACTGGAAAACAGAACTGGGGGAAGGAAGGACCTCTGATCAGCTACAAATGTTTTTGCTTGCCTTTCAAGGTAAAAAAAAAAAAGAAAAAAAGAAGGAAAAAAATTCTGGCATTGTTTTAACTCAATTTTTATTTTTGCTAAACCATAAATTATGATCTAACAATTCCATGTGGGAACACTGAGCAGTAATCATTATGGACTAGGTTAAAGGAATATACCCTATTAAAAGAAGAAAAATTCTAATTTTATATTACCAAACAAGTTTCATCACCCAGAGACAATTTACACATTTAAACATTTTTAAATGTAATGCTCATTTCTAATCTTAAACTCAATTACTAGATTTTCCTCTGGCTCAGATAAAGACTGAAAACAGACTTTCTTCAAAGTGTGTTTGAAGTCCCCAGGAAAGTTGACTCCACTGACTTTTTCTGTTCAGATTTTTATAGTAATTATCATAAGATATCTGAAGTTGTTTCTAGTTGCAACATATCTATTTTCTGACAAAACCAGATGTTTAGCATTTCAATTATTTTCCCTCATCGTGGCTAGATGTTATTATTTTTTCTTCATTATTCCTCAACTTTCTAAAGATTTTAAGTTCAAAGTAAAAAGTTTGTTCCCTGGGAATGTGCAAAATATCTAATCTTCAATTTATGAGATAATAATAGAAGAAAAGATCTCAGAAAATTACTCTAATTATGAGCTTCTTGGAGTGCACTAGGCACAGTCTCTGAAATACGTGTACAATAAGCTTGTGTGTAGTTAAGAGGTAGTCAAAAGATTTATAAGTCTGCAAGTCTAGTGCAGTTTGGTTAAGCAAGGACATTGTGCCAAAAACCAAGTTGAAAAGAAAACTATCCCTATTTGCTCAAGGCTATAATATGGATCTTCACCAGGAAGGAAAGCACTTTTCAGTCTGCTTGTGCTGCTGTATATGCAAAATGAATTAATTTCAGAAAAGTATTTTTCTTAGCTGGCATTTCTGATGTTCCAGTGGACAACCATATGTGAACAAAAATTTCTTCTGAAGACAAAAAAAAAAAAATAGTATAACTATGAAATATCAGTTATACTACCACATTGCCAAATATATTGCTGGTTATATTCCATGTTTGTTGCTGTTGTCCATATTTCTAAAACAAACAGCATGCTCGCCTTAAAACTACATCAAACCAAAACAGTTTTATTCTCATTACTATATTGGCCCAGTTTTGGGCATCAAGTATATTGAAATATGCCGACGAAGGGCACATATGGTTTTTGATATCATGTGTGGATTAAATGATCCCAAGCGAACAAACAGAGTTGACCTACACAAAGCTTCAAGGCTTACCTAGCTGCCATGTTTTCTGGCTCAGAACAAGGCTGACATATGATGTGTAAGATCATTATCAATAGGGAAATCCCTCTTTCTCAGGTGGGGTTTTGTTTCTTAATAGCTTAGATAGCATCAGAAATAGTTTCGCCAGCAGGACTAGGGAAGTGATGGTCCTCCTGTACTTGGCACCTTGAGTGCTGTTTCAGTTTTGGATCCTTCACCACAGGAAAGACATTGAGGTGCCGGAACAGGTCCAAAAAAGACCAACAAAGCTGGTGAATGGTCTAGAGCACAAATCTTATGAGAAGTGGCTGAGGGAACTGGGGTTGTTTAGCCTGGAGAAAAGGAGGCTGAGGGGAGACCTTCTCGCTCTCTACAGCTACCTGAAAGGAGATTGTAGCAGGGTGGATGTTGGTCTCTTCTTCCAAGTAAAAAGCAATAGGACAAGAGGAAAGAGACTTAAGTTGCACCAGGGGAGGTTTAGACTGGATATTAGGAAAAAATTTCTTCACTGAAAGCATTGGCAAGCACTGGAACAGGCTGCCCAGGAAAGTGGTGGAGTCACCATCCCTGGAGGTATTTAAAAGACCTATAGGCGTGGTGCTCAGGGGACATGGTTTAGGGGTGGACTTGGCAGTGCTAGGTTTACAGTTGGACTCGATCATCCAACCAAAATGATTTGATGATTCTAGATAAAGTTATAATGAAGTCATATAACAGAGCATAACAGTCTCATCAACTACAGTGTATTGACAGATGTAGCTTCATTATTCCTTACAGAACAAGGAATTTCTTTCTTCTAAGCAGCAAACATTTGTGAACATGCAGATGAAGAAGCAGCAGTGCAGTTTTGGAGACTAGACATTTTGCTGTACTTCTCCCTGTCTCACTGAAACACATGTAAGGAATTTGGCAGGGAAGTGTAACTTAACAAAGCTTGTATGTTTACAAGCACAGTGTTATCCCT